>NC_136799.1:4061376-4173876 GCF_951216825.1 Electrona antarctica | reverse complement strand
TCTTTGGTATGACCTGGCCGGGGATCGAACCCCCGACCTCCCAGTCTTTGGTATGACCCTGCCGGGGATCGATGCCGGGGATCGAACCCCCGACCTCCCAGTCTTTGGTATGACCCTGCCGGGGATCGAACCCCCGACCTCCCAGTTTCAGTCTTTGGTATGACCTGGCCGGGGATCGAACCCCCGACCTCCCAGTTTCAGTCTTTGGTATGACCTGGCCGGGGATCGAACCCCCGACCTCCCAGTTTCAGTCTTTGGTATGACCTGGCCGGGGATCGAACCCCCGACCTCCCAGTTTCAGTCTTTGGTATGACCCGGCCGGGGATCGAACCCCCGACCTCCCAGTTTCAGTCTTTGGTATGACCCGGCCGGGGATCGAACCCCCGACCTCCCAGTTTCAGTCTTTGGTATGACCTGGCCGGGGATCGAACCCCCGACCTCCCAGTTTCAGTCTTTGGTATGACCTGGCCGGGGATCGAACCCCCGACCTCCCAGTTTCAGTCTTTGGTATGACCTGGCCGGGGATCGAACCCCCGACCTCCCAGTCTTTGGTATGACCCTGCCGGGGATCGAACCCCCGACCTCCCAGTTTCAGTCTTTGGTATGACCTGGCCGGGGATCGAACCCCCGACCTCCCAGTCTTTGGTATGACCCTGCCGGGGATCGAACCCCCGACCTCCCAGTCTTTGGTATGACCCTGCCGGGGATCGAACCCCCGACCTCCCAGTTTCAGTCTTTGGTATGACCTGGCCGGGGATCGAACCCCCGACCTCCCAGTCTTTGGTATGACCCTGCCGGGGATCGAACCCCCGACCTCCCAGTTTCAGTCTTTGGTATGACCTGGCCGGGGATCGAACCCCCGACCTCCCAGTTTCAGTCTTTGGTATGACCTGGCCGGGGATCGAACCCCCGACCTCCCAGTTTCAGTCTTTGGTATGACCCGGCCGGGGATCGAACCCCCGACCTCCCAGTTTCAGTCTTTGGTATGACCCGGCCGGGGATCGAACCCCCGACCTCCCAGTTTCAGTCTTTGGTATGACCCGGCCGGGGATCGAACCCCCGACCTCCCAGTTTCAGTCTTTGGTATGACCCGGCCGGGGATCGAACCCCCGACCTCACAGTTTCAGTCTTTGGTATGACCCGGCCGGGGATCGAACCCCCGACCTCCCAGTTTCAGTCTTTGGTATGACCCGGCCGGGGATCGAACCCCCGACCTCCCAGTTTCAGTCTTTGGTATGACCCGGCCGGGGATCGAACCCCCGACCTCCCAGTTTCAGTCTTTGGTATGACCCGGCCGGGGATCGAACCCCCGACCTCCCAGTTTCAGTCTTTGGTATGACCCGGCCGGGGATCGAACCCCCGACCTCCCAGTTTCAGTCTTTGGTATGACCCGGCCGGGGATCGAACCCCCGACCTCCCAGTTTCAGTCTTTGGTATGACCCGGCCGGGGATCGAACCCCCGACCTCCCAGTCTTTGGTATGACCCTGCCGGGGATCGAACCCCCGACCTCCCAGTTTCAGTCTTTGGTATGACCTGGCCGGGGATCGAACCCCCGACCTCCCAGTCTTTGGTATGACCCTGCCGGGGATCGAACCCCCGACCTCCCAGTCTTTGGTATGACCCTGCCGGGGATCGAACCCCCGACCTCCCAGTTTCAGTCTTTGGTATGACCTGGCCGGGGATCGAACCCCGGACCTCCCAGTTTCAGTCTTTGGTATGACCTGGCCGGGGATCGAACCCCCGACCTCCCAGTCTTTGGTATGACCCTGCCGGGGATCGAACCCCCGACCTCCCAGTTTCAGTCTTTGGTATGACCTGGCCGGGGATCGAACCCCCGACCTCCCAGTCTTTGGTATGACCCTGCCGGGGATCGAACCCCCGACCTCCCAGTCTTTGGTATGACCCTGCCGGGGATCGAACCCCCGACCTCCCAGTTTCAGTCTTTGGTATGACCTGGCCGGGGATCGAACCCCCGACCTCCCAGTTTCAGTCTTTGGTATGACCTGGCCGGGGATCGAACCCCCGACCTCCCAGTCTTTGGTATGACCCTGCCGGGGATCGAACCCCCGACCTCCCAGTTTCAGTCTTTGGTATGACCCGGCCGGGGATCGAACCCCCGACCTCCCAGTTTCAGTCTTTGGTATGACCCGGCCGGGGATCGAACCCCCGACCTCCCAGTTTCAGTCTTTGGTATGACCCGGCCGGGGATCGAACCCCCGACCTCCCAGTTTCAGTCTTTGGTATGACCCGGCCGGGGATCGAACCCCCGAACTCCCAGTTTCAGTCTTTGGTATGACCCGGCCGGGGATCGAACCCCCGAACTCCCAGTTTCAGTCTTTGGTATGACCCGGCCGGGGATCGAACCCCCGACCTCCCAGTTTCAGTCTTTGGTATGACCCGGCCGGGGATCGAACCCCCGACCTCCCAGTTTCAGTCTTTGGTATGACCCGGCCGGGGATCGAACCCCCGACCTCCCAGTTTCAGTCTTTGGTATGACCCGGCCGGGGATCGAACCCCCGACCTCCCAGTTTCAGTCTTTGGTATGACCCGGCCGGGGATCGAACCCCCGACCTCCCAGTTTCAGTCTTTGGTATGACCCGGCCGGGGATCGAACCCCCGACCTCCCAGTTTCAGTCTTTGGTATGACCCGGCCGGGGATCGAACCCCCGACCTCCCAGTTTCAGTCTTTGGTATGACCCGGCCGGGGATCGAACCCCCGACCTCCCAGTTTCAGTCTTTGGTATGACCCGGCCGGGGATCGAACCCCCGACCTCCCAGTTTCTGTCTTTGGTATGACCCGGCCGGGGATCGAACCCCCGACCTCCCAGTTTCTGTCTTTGGTATGACCTGGCCGGGGATCGAACCCCCGACCTCCCAGTCTTTGGTATGACCCTGCCGGGGATCGAACCCCCGACCTCCCAGTTTCAGTCTTTGGTATGACCTGGCCGGGGATCGAACCCCCGACCTCCCAGTCTTTGGTATGACCCTGCCGGGGATCGAACCCCCGACCTCCCAGTCTTTGGTATGACCCTGCCGGGGATCGAACCCCCGACCTCCCAGTCTTTGGTATGACCCTGCCGGGGATCGAACCCCCGACCTCCCAGTTTCAGTCTTTGGTATGACCTGGCCGGGGATCGAACCCCCGACCTCCCAGTTTCAGTCTTTGGTATGACCTGGCCGGGGATCGAACCCCCGACCTCCCAGTTTCAGTCTTTGGTATGACCTGGCCGGGGATCGAACCCCCGACCTCCCAGTTTCAGTCTTTGGTATGACCTGGCCGGGGATCGAACCCCCGACCTCCCAGTTTCAGTCTTTGGTATGACCCGGCCGGGGATCGAACCCCCGACCTCCCAGTTTCAGTCTTTGGTATGACCCGGCCGGGGATCGAACCCCCGACCTCCCAGTTTCAGTCTTTGGTATGACCCGGCCGGGGATCGAACCCCCGACCTCCCAGTTTCAGTCTTTGGTATGACCCGGCCGGGGATCGAACACCCGACCTCCCAGTTTCAGTCTTTGGTATGACCTGGCCGGGGATCGAACCCCCGACCTCCCAGTTTCAGTCTTTGGTATGACCTGGCCGGGGATCGAACCCCCGACCTCCCAGTTTCAGGGCGGACACTCTAACCACAAAGCCAACTCGGCTCCTGACTCCTTTTATGTGCTATGTAATTTAAAAAATAATCACACCCGTGTGAACTGAGTGGTGTAAGGTCTTCTTATATAGCCTGTCTGACGTAATGAAATCATGTCTGACGTAATGAAATCACACCCGGGTGAACAGGGTGAACATAGCAACCATGCTCATTTTTTCTGCACAAACAAAGCCAATCATGTCTGACGTAATGAAATCACACCCGGGTGAACAGGGTGAACATAGCAACCATGCTCATTTTTTCTGCACAAAAAAGCCAGTTGTAGGAGTGGTTTACACCACTCAAAAAAGGAAGGGTTTTGGACATACAAGGTTTCCACACCTGACAGCAACACTTTTACAAGACAGAGAGACAGAAGGAGAGTTTCACAGCCTCGTGAAGGAGACAGAGAGACAGAAGGAGAGTTTCAGCCTCGTGAAGACAGAGACAGAAGGAGAGTTTCAGCCTCGTGAAGACAGAGAGACAGAAGGAGAGTTTCAGCCTCGTGAAGACAGAGAGACAGAAGGAGAGTTTCAGCCTCGTGAAGACAGAGACAGAAGGAGAGTTTCAGCCTCGTGAAGACAGAGAGACAGAAGGAGAGTTTCAGCCTCGTGAAGACAGAGAGACAGAAGGAGAGTTTCAGCCTCGTGAAGACAGAGAGACAGAAGGAGAGTTTCAGCCTCGTGAAGACAGAGAGACAGAAGGAGAGTTTCAGCCTCGTGAAGACAGAGAGACAGAAGGAGAGTTTCAGCCTCGTGAAGACAGAGAGACAGAAGGAGAGTTTCACAGCCTCGTGAAGACAGAGAGACAGAAGGAGAGTTTCACAGCCTCGTGAAGGAGACAGAGAGACAGAAGGAGAGTTTCAGCCTCGTGAAGGAGACAGAGAGACAGAAGGAGAGTTTCACAGCCTCGTGAAGACAGAGACAGAAGGAGAGTTTCAGCCTCGTGAAGGAGACAGAGAGACAGAAGGAGACTTTCACAGCCTCGCGAAGACAGAGACAGAAGGAGAGTTTCAGCCTCGTGAAGACAGAGAGACAGAAGGAGAGTTTCACAGCCTCGTGAAGGAGACAGAGAGACAGAAGGAGAGTTTCACAGCCTCGTGAAGACAGAGAGACAGAAGGAGAGTTTCACAGCCTCGTGAAGGAGACAGAGAGACAGAAGGAGAGTTTCAGCCTCGTGAAGACAGAGAGACAGAAGGAGAGTTTCAGCCTCGTGAAGACAGAGAGACAGAAGGAGAGTTTCAGCCTCGTGAAAGAGACAGAGAGACAGAAGGAGAGTTTCACAGCCTTGTGAAGGAAGACAGAGAGACAGAAGGAGAGTTTCAGCCTCGTGAAGGAGACAGAGAGACAGAAGGAGAGTTTCACAGCCTCGCGAAGACAGAGACAGAAGGAGAGTTTCAGCCTCGTGAAGACAGAGAGACAGAAGGAGAGTTTCACAGCCTCGTGAAGGAAGACAGAGAGACAGAAGGAGAGTTTCAGCCTCGTGAAGAAGACAGAGACAGAAGGAGAGTTTCACAGCCTCGTGAAGGAGACAGAGAGACAGAAGGAGAGTATCACAGCCTTGTGAAGGAGACAGAGAGACAGAAGGAGAGTTTCAGCCTCGTGAAGGAGACAGAGAGACAGAAGGAGAGTTTCAGCCTCGTGAAGGATTCAGAGAGACAGAAGGAGAGTTTCACAGCCTTGTGAAGACAGAGAGACAGAAGGAGAGTTTCAGCCTCGTGAAGGAGACAGAGAGACAGAAGGAGAGTTTCACAGCCTTGTGAAGACAGAGAGACAGAAGGAGAGTTTCACAGCCTTGTGAAGACAGAGAGACAGAAGGAGAGTTTCAGCCTCGTGAAGGAGACAGAGAGACAGAAGGAGAGTTTCAGCCTCGTGAAGGAGACAGAGAGACAGAAGGAGAGTTTCACAGCCTTGTGAAGACAGAGAGACAGAAGGAGAGTTTCACAGCCTCGTGAAGGAGACAGAGAGACAGAAGGAGAGTTTCAGCCTCGTGAAGAAGACAGAGAGACAGAAGGAGAGTTTCAGCCTCGTGAAGGAAGACAGAGAGACAGAAGGAGAGTTTCAGCCTCGTGAAGGAGACAGAGAGACAGAAGGAGAGTTTCACAGCCTCGTGAAGACAGAGACAGAAGGAGAGTTTCACAGCCTCGTGAAGGAGACAGAGAGACAGAAGGAGAGTTTCAGCCTCGTGAAGGAGACAGAGAGACAGAAGGAGAGTTTCAGCCTCGTGAAGGAGACAGAGAGACAGAAGGAGAGTTTCAGCCTCGTGAAGGATTCTCCACCATGGCCGCTTTCTCTTCCGCACGTATTTTAGGATGTCAATCGGACAGTCCAAGGTTCCTAGCGGCGATGCAAGGCTAGGCTAGCGCCCCATCTGAGCAGGCCGAGGATGGACTACTATTGACCCAGAGCATCGTCCGTCTGTCCGTCCGTCGTAAGTTGATAGCCCAACCCCAGGGGTTCTCAAACTTTGATCAAGTCCAAGGAAGAGTGCATGGAATTTCTCTCTCTCTCTCTCTCTCTCTCTCTCTCTCTCTCTCTCTCTCTCTCTCTCTCTCTCTCTCTCTCTCTCTCTCTCTCTATCCAGTCACTCTACCCCTGAGCCACCGCCGCCCCATAGATCAGATAGAATAACCACATTTGTTGATGTTCACCAATGCAGGTCAGGAGGATAGGATAGGAACCACGGTAAGGAAGTTAGAATGCAAAGCTTTATATGCAAAAAATGAGATGCACGATTAATCGGTAGCATAATCAGAATCAGCCATATCGGCCAGAAAAATGCCATAACGGTCTCAAAATAATACAGATTATTTAATCGGTTTTCACCAGCAAAAGAAAATAGAAATAAAAAATGGAATCTACATTTAATTTGTGTACTCATATCATTCAGTTGTGAAAACAGACAGCTGGAAAAGAGTATATGCTGTTAATTGATTGATTGAATACGTTATTAACATTAACAGGCTTTGGGCCAAGCTCCTATAGAGCGTCGCAGTCCCGCCCCCTACCATGGACCAGGAAATGATTCTCCATTCATTTTCCTCATAGACATTTCAGAAAGTATTTATTTAAAGACGTTTACGCCGCGGACAAAGCCAACTCGAGTCGTGACAAATCATGACAACAAACACAATTTTTTGGGCAGAACAAATAATTAGAAAGAAGAAAAAAACGGCAGGTTACAACACTTTTTTTGTTGTTTTTCTTCTTTGTAATTATTTGTTTGGTCCAAAATATTGTTTGTGTTGTCATGAGTTGTCACGACTCGAGTTGGCTTTGTCCGCGGCGTAACCGTCTTTAAATAAATACTTTAAGAAATGTCTATGGGAAAAATGCATTGGGATTAATTTCCTGGTCCATGGTAGGGGGCGGGACTGCGACGCTCTATAGGGCCTATAGGCTTGTTTCCATTGTGGTCCTCTGTATAACATCGGAATCGGTCAGATTCGGTATCGGCAGATAATGACCCTGCAAATAATCGGAGATCGGTCATAATTTCATAACCGTGCACCCCTACAAATAAGTATGCAACAAAGAAAGAACTGCTTGGAACACTTACAGTATACACACAAGTAAGACGCGCGAACGTGGGAAGCGAACGCAGCTCGTAAATTGCAATAACAACAATTAGAATAAATTACGTACTTTAAGGTTTTTTTTTAGTTTTTCTTTTTTTTAAGATTTTTTTTAAGTTAAGTTTTTTGTATTAAGTTGTGTGTGTGTGTGTGTGTGTGTGTGTGTGTGTGTGTGTGTGTGTGTGTGTGTGTGTGTGTGTGTGTGTGTGTGTGTGTGCGCGCGCGTGTGCATGCATGTGTGTGTTTTTGTGTGTGATACAGCTGCGCCCTCTTGTGGCGGGCGGTTGGTGTTACAGCGTGACACACACACAGACAGACAGACAGACAGACAGGATCTGCTGGGTCTCATAGTAAATGCTCACTGCGTTCGCAACTACCATGAGACCAACGGTATCTAAGCAACCAAAGGAGCCTATAGGTTAAACACAGGTGATCACATTCTATCAACCATAAAACACATGCGAGAGAGCCGAGCATGATGGGAAATGATAAAGCACGTTGGTCGTGTTAAGTGTGTCAATTAGAAAATATGGCCCCACTTAGGCTGAGCTCACACCTTTAATGCAATGCTCTATGCTCGTTGGGTAGTGTCATGGCCGCCCCAATGCATTTCCAATGGGAGTCACATGGTTTGACACAACATTGTGTTGTGTGAGGGGGAGGGGCGCAGTCGAAACACAGCTGAAAGCCGTACAACAGACCATGTGACCTCCATTGGAAATGCATTGGGGCGGCCATGACACTCACAACAGCAATGCAGTGCATTAAAGGTGTGAGCTCAGCTTTAGAGTTGTTCCGATACCATTTTTTTCAGACCGAGTACGAGTACAAGTACTTCATTTTTAGTACTCGCCGATACCGAGTACCGATCGAGTACTTTATTTTTATTGAGTAACCACTTATTTTACCCCCTTTTTCTCATAGATGCAGACGGATCTCCGATCTAGACTTGTCAGTTGTCATCTGATATCTCTTGTTTATTTTTATTTGTATTTGTTTTATTGTTATTTTAAATCCAGTTCTTCCTTTATTTCCTTTGTCTGTTCATTTATGTTTTAATATGTTCGAAATAAATACAAAATGGATAACAAGTGGTACTGTAGGACCATAGTATACCTAATGAAACTAAAACAAGTGGTACTGTAGGACCATAGTATACCTAATGAAACTATATGCTACCAAACAGCCTCCTACTGTAGGACCATAGTATACCTAATGAAACTATATGCTACCAAACAGCCTCCTACTGTAGGACCATAGTATACCTAATGAAACTATATGCTACCAAACAGCCTCCTACTGTAGGACCATAGTATACCTAATGAAACTATATGCTACCAAACAGCCTCCTACTGTAGGACCATAGTATAACTAATGAAACTATATGCTACCAAACAGCCTCCTACTGTAGGACCATAGTATACCTAATGAAACTATATGCTACCAAACAGCCTCCTACTGTAGGACCATAGTATAACTAATGAAACTATATGCTACCAAACAGCCTCCTACTGTAGGACCATAGTATACCTAATGAAACGATATGCTACCAAACAGCCTCCTACTGTAGGACCATAGTATACCTAATGAAACTATATGCTACCAAACAGCCTCCTACTGTAGGACCATAGTATAACTAATGAAACGATATGCTACCAAACAGCCTCCTACTGTAGGACCATAGTATACCTAATGAAACTATATGCTACCAAACAGCCTCCTACTGTAGGACCATAGTATACCTAATGAAACTATATGCTACCAAACAGCCTCCTACTGTAGGACCATAGTATAACTAATGAAACTATATGCTACCAAACAGCCTCCTACTGTAGGACCATAGTATACCTAATGAAACGATATGCTACCAAACAGCCTCCTACTGTAGGACCATAGTATACCTAATGAAACTATATGCTACCAAACAGCCTCCTACTGTAGGACCATAGTATAATAACAAGTGGTACTGTAGGACCATAGTATACCTAATGAATAACAAGTGGTACTGTAGGACCATAGTATACCTAATGAAACTATATGCTACCAAACAGCCTCCTACTGTAGGACCATAGTATAATAACAAGTGGTACTGTAGGACCATAGTATACCTAATGAATAACAAGTGGTACTGTAGGACCATAGTATACCTAATGAATAACAAGTGGTACTGTAGGACCATAGTATACCTAATGAATAACAAGTGGTACTGTAGGACCATAGTATACCTAATGAATAACAAGTGGTACTGTAGGACCATAGTATAATAACAAGTGGTACTGTAGGACCATAGTATACCTAATGAATAACAAGTGGTACTGTAGGACCATAGTATACCTAATGAATAACAAGTGGTACTGTAGGACCATAGTATACCTAATGAATAACAAGTGGCACTGTAGGACCATAGTATACCTAATGAATAACAAGTGGTACTGTAGGACCATAGTATACCTAATGAATAACAAGTGGCACTGTAGGACCATAGTATACCTAATGAATAACAAGTGGTACTGTAGGACCATAGTATACCTAATGAAACTATATGCTACCAAACAGCCTCCCGCTGGCCCTGCATCATCATGTGTTGCACATTCTGAGTCATTATAAAAATTTATCTGTAATCTCGCATTAATCCACTCACTGTGTCAATTATGGTGTTATCACCACTAGTACGATTTATAATGTCATCATCATGTTGAAATGTCATTAAACTGCTTGAGAGAGAGAGAGAGAGAGCGAGAGCGAGAGCGAGAGAGAGAGAGAGAGAGAGAGAGAGACATAAACAGAGACATTCAGACAGACAGATTGTGATGCAGAGCTGACAGACTGAAACATTTGTATTCCATAATTGTGCGAGTGAGAGTATGTTTTGCACTCCGTCTGTGTGCGCGTGTGTGTGTGTGTGTGTGTGCGTGTGTGTGTGTGCGCGTGTGTGTGTGTGTGTGCGCGTGTGTGCGTGTGTGCGTGCGCGTGCGCGTGCGTGTGTGCGTGCGTGTGCGTGTGTGTGTGTGTGTGTGTGGACAACGGCCACTGGCATAATGCAGGGAGTGCAGAGAAAGACAGTTCTTCATCTTCCCCCACAATGCAATCTGTGTATTTACTGTAGCATTTGTGTGATGTTTTCTGTGACCTCTCTCACTCATTACAGACTGAGCTGTGGGCGGAGGATCAGAGATCAAGGTCAGGGTCAACTTATTGATCAGCAGGAGTTTCCAATTGTGCTCTGTATCAGTATCTGGCCTCTCAGACGCACGCATGCACGCACGCACGCACGCACGCACGCACGCACGCACGCACGCACGCACGCACGCACGCACGCACGCACGCACGCACGCACGCACGCACGCACGCACGCACGCACGCACGCACTTGGTGCAACAATATGTGCATGTGTGGTCAGGGACGGATTGACCCCCACGAGGGCCCCGGGGCCGGTAATATTTGCAGGGTCCCCATAGCGCGTGTGTGCGCGACATTTTCGTGTTTTTCCGTGTTTTTATCATATTTTTAACCTAAATTTAACAAAATCAACAGCCAATGAAGGGCCCCAGGAGCCCTTTTCAGGGTGTCAAACCTAGTACCTCACGGTCTAATTTCCCCGAAGGGCCCCTGAGAGCCAAGGGCCCCTGGGCCACGGCCCCACTGGCCCAATGGCTAATTTGTCCCGGTGTGTGGTCAACAAGCTTTATTTACAAACCCATCTCCTTTATGGTGCAACGACCCACAGCGGGGAGTTGCCAAATTTATCTTTTACAGATTTTGCCATTTGAGAAGTTCCCACGTCATGCCATTTATTGGCAAGACAGCAGGGTTGTCGTGAAATTGTCAGAACATTGACAGTGAGAAAGGAGGGCATTTGCAATTATTATTTTTTACAATGGAAAGAAGTGTCGAAAGGTGACACAAAAGAGAAGAATTAACAATACAAGGCTAAACAGTGAAAAGAACCTTGGGGAGAAAACGTATTTTTAGAAAAGATGCAGGAAAAGTACAGCAAAGCCTGAAGTGTTGGAATGGATCATCTGTAAGTAAAGGGTCTGCATTGGAAACCAATGCAGATCCTTTACTTAACCAATTTAACCAATTTAGGCCTGAGATAGATCAGGTTCTAAAAATGTCTTGTACATCCTGACAGTTTTCTGAAAAATCACACCCATGTGAACTGAGTGGTGCACCTCCCCCCCCCCCCCCCCCCCCCCCCCCACCTCTCTCTCTCTCTCTCTCTCTCTCTCTCTCTGTCTCTCATAGTTAGTTAGGTGAACACGGACATTGCTGTTCCTTGGAGTGGTTGCACCACTCAAAAATGTTTCTGTCAGTGGTTCTTCGATTTTTCAAAAAATAGCAGATCTACAAGCTCATAGCGCGCCACCGAGTGGCGCGCTATGAGCTTGTAGATCTGCTATTTTTATAGCTAAAGCATAGCATAATGCTAACACCAAAAGGGGTCCCTGCCCAAAATGGGTTAAGATAGAGCAACATCCTCACTACCAATCAACAAGGCAAATAAATGACATTAGGAAAACACGCTTGGAAAAACAAGACATCCATCAGCAGAACTGATGTTGAATGTATGCACGGATTAAAGCAAAAATAAAGTCTCTGAAAACAATGTCAGGCCAAGTTCTAATAATAGGCTATATGCGATTTGTGAAACTGTGAATGGAGCACATATGAGGCATGCTGACTTGTGTATGGAGTCCAAAGGACTGTAATCAGTCATGGCGAATGAGGACTGTAATCCACTTGCATGGTTACTTGGCACACATTCATAGGGTGACCAGATCCAAAGTGTTCATTTGAGGGACAGAACTATCGCCTGTGTGGGACAAGTGGGATGGGGGGATGGGTCACTTGTCCCACACAAGCGATTACCGGGAGTACCGGGTTAGCAACTTACTACTTGAGTTGCCATAGGCCTATTGGATATCATTTATAAACTCCTCTGGTGTCTCACATTTTGTTTTAAAATCATGCATTGTATTTTTATGCTATTTTAACAGGCTTAAAAACACATCTTGCAGGAAGAGACAATGAGAGAGCTTTACAACAGAAGGCCAACTATTAGGGGACTAACTGTTAGGGCATTTGAACACTGATGCAATTGCCTGCCAGTCACAATGTGGGACAGGGTCTCAATTTGAACATTGATGCCTGCCAGTCACAATGTGGGACAGGGTCTCAATTTTAAAAATTGATGCCTGTCAGTCACAATGTGGGACAGACAGGGTCTCAATTTGTGGGACGCCTGAAAAGTCTTGGAAATGAGGGACTGTCCCACGCAAAGAGGGACATCTGAAATCAACACAGTGTTGATTTCATAGACTAAAACTATGATGGAAAATGACCATCGACTACCCTTTTTCACTGACGAAAACCAAATAAATATTAAGCTAGGATGACTAAAACTAAGTCTAATTTACTGACAATTAAAAAAAGAAAAAAAAGAAAGGGGAGGGGCTAGTGGAGAAGAGGTGCAGTAGAACCAAAAGACAAGTCATTTTATGTTTGGTTGCACTCGGGTGTTTACTCTGATAAATAGCATATCTACAAGCTCACAGTCACAATAATTGGCAAAAGACTACCGTTTTATTGATAATAATTTACAAAAAAAAACAATAATTGTATGATAATAATTTACATGAAGATAAAACAAAATGTATTTTCATCTTTAACCCATTTTGGGCGGGAACCCCTTTCGGTGTTCCCACATTATGTAATGCTTTAGCTATTGAAAAATAGCAGACCTACAAGCTCATAGCGCGCCACCGAGTGGCGCGCTACAAGCTTGTAGGTCTGCTATTTTTGAAAAATCGAAGAACCACTGACATAGAAACATAGCTTTTTCAGAAAACTGTCAGGATTTAGAAGACATTTTTAGAATCTGATCTCAGGTCAGAATGGGTTAAAACATTCAGTTCCAAGCCGGACCACAGAGTCACTTTGATTGATCATTGAAATAAATTAATGCTGTCGTTGATGTGAAGATGTTTTAACCCATTTAGACCTGAGGACGATTCTAAAACATGTCTTCTAAATCCTAAAAGTTTTCTGAAAATGCCATGTTTCTGTATCAGTGGTTCTCAAACATTTTCATGTCAAGGACCCCCAAAAATATAGGGAATTGGCCGCTGACCCCCATCTGAAAATATGTTGATCCAGGGACCTCCCAGATTTTAGTTAAAAACGTTCGCTCTGAAAGAATATATATTCAAAGATTTGCGCCACATTTTCACGATTTTCCAAAAATAGCAGACCTACGACTTTGTAGATCTGCTATTTTTCAATAGCTAAAGTATAACATGCTTTAAAACCCCAAAGGGGGTTCCGGCCCAGAATGGGTTAAGAAACACAGAAGTACGCCTTGCAGGAACATGGAATAATAAGGTGTTCTATTAATAGATAAACCGGATATACTGTATCACAGAGAACCACAACCATCTATCAGCTGCTGAAGGAAGTATAGAGACTGAGAGACAGCCTCTATGCATCTATTAGTCTGCTTCTATCTGTGCGTGCGTGCGTGCGTGCGTGCGTGCGTGCGTGCGTGCGTGCGTGCGTGCGTGCGTGCGTGCGTGCGTGCGTGCGTGCGTGCGTGCGTGCGTCTACGCATCCATTACACTGCTTCTATATCTATCAGAGAGGTTTCAATCAAAACGGGCCCTTCACTGGAAGGACAAAAACTCACACACACACTGTGTGGGTGTGGGTGTGTGTGCGTGTGTGTGTGCGTGTGTGTGTCAGCAGTTTCACCATCTTTCTAATTCAAACGTTTGACAGGCGGAGACAGCAAAAGTCTCAGCAATCCATCACACACACACGCACACGCACACACACACACACACACACACACACACACACACACACACACACACACACACACACACACACACACACACACGCCCCAAAGATCGCCCACACACGTTCAAAGACACACATGTAAAACTCTCTCTTTTGCGCACATGCATTTACCAGCCAAGATGCTTGCACGTGCACACACACTGTGTGATCGTCACCTAAATAATATAAACATGACAACAGTTTGTCACTTTGAATTTAAGCATGTGCATGCGTACGTGTGTGTGAGTTAAACAGCATCATATTTCCTGTGATACTGACAGAAATTGGACCGCACGCACGCACGCACGCCACACACACACACACACACACACACACACACACACACACACACACACACACACACACACACACACACACACACACACACACACACACACACACACACACACACACACACACACACACACACACACACACACACACACAGATCTGAGGATGGGAGAGCAGAAATGTGTGCACGTGAAAAAGGAAAAGACATGGGAAGATGGTCGGTGGTGCAAGGGAATCTATTGGACAAAAGGGCGTGCGCGTGCCAAGCTAAATACTAAACGTTATTTTGTATACAACGTCACATCATTTATGTGACGTTGAATTTACGTCATAGGTAGACGAGCAAATTGGCTATTTTTGTCCTATACACAAAGATAATTTACGTCGTCTGAGCAAATCTACATGTTACGTCATGATATACGATGATAAGAGCACCCCTCACTTCACACGGGTGAGGTTTTTACATATATACAGGTTTAATGTTTGTTTTTAGTTCAATGTTTGTTTTAAAAACGCCATTGACAACGATTTACGTCATCTTGTCCCTAACACAAACATTAATGCCATTAACAATAAAGAGAATTTAATCTAGTAATCTAGTAACTATTTTAGTTTGTTTTGTCACCGTTTGTTTTACATCACCACTACATCACCTATCATAGCAACATGAGTTAGACTTTAATATATTAGTGCCCCTCACTTCACACTTCTTTTTATCATAGTTCTTTTTATTGGGTTTTTAAAAAAAAATTCCCCTCCCATGTGGGGTCCTTGTTCATGTCAACATATACATGTGTAATACGTAGATATAGACACCCCTCTTTTCCCTCCCGTCCACCCACTGTACCCACCCACTCTAGAGAAAGGAGAGGGAGGGGGGGGGGGAAATACAGAAATAAAGAAGTAAATAAATTAAAAGACAGAGAGGGGGGGCGGGGGGACCACCTGTGTGTGCGTGCAGCCACCGGTTCACACGACGCACGTACAATGCATAGGCCTATGCGTTCACCATTCCCTAGTTCAAATATCGCTCATCTCTGGGACTACCGTCAGGGTTTTTACATCATGGTCCACAAGTTTGAGTCGACGAAATCAACACCGCACTGCACCAGTCACGACCAATATCTATTAGAAACGGACAAGGACATACAGTTGGGGGGGAGAGAGAGAGACGCCACATGATAAGAGCCAGGGAGAGTGATGTACTGTCTAAATGCCAAAAAGAGCTTGTTCTTTCAGCTGTAGAGGCAGGGTGCTCTGCCAGACTGCCACCTCTCTTTAGCTGTAGAGGCAGGGTGCTCTGCCAGACTGCCACCTCTCTTTAGCTGTAGAGGCAGGGTGCTCTGCCAGACTGCCACCTCTCTTTAGCTGTAGAGGCAGGGTGCTCTGCCAGACTGCCACCTCTCTTTAGCTGTAGAGGCAGGGTGCTCTGCCAGACTGCCACCTCTCTTTAGCTGTATAGGCAGGGTGCTCTGCCAGACTGCCACCTCTCTTTAGCTGTAGAGGCAGGGTGCTCTGCCAGACTGCCACCTCTCTTTAGCTGTAGAGGCAGGGTGCTCTGCCAGACTGCCACCTCTCTTCAGCTGTAGAGGCAGGGTGCTCTGCCAGACTGCCACCTCTCTTTAGCTTTAGAGGCAGGGTGCTCTGCCAGACTGCCACCTCTCTTTCAGCTGTAGAGGCAGGGTGCTCTGCCAGACTGCCACCTCTCTTTCAGCTGTAGAGGCAGGGTGCTCTGCCAGACTGCCACCTCTCTTTAGCTGTAGAGGCAGGGTGCTCTGCCAGACTGCCACCTCTCTTTCAGCTGTAGAGGCAGGGTGCTCTGCCAGACTGCCACCTCTCTTTAGAGGCAGGGTGCTCTGCCAGACTGCCACCTCTCTTTAGAGGCAGGGTGCTCTGCCAGACTGCCATCTCTCTGGCATTTGCCTGACAGACTACACAGGTTTTCCTCTTGCACTCCATTCCAGGGGTCGGGGTGTTTTTAACTGTATAATGGTCTCAGTCAGGTTTAGCGCTATACCGGAGGTATGTCATACATCTAAGACTGTGTGGATTGGGCCAGGAGAATGACTGTCTGACTGACTGGGCCAGGAGAATGACTGTCTGACTGACTGGGCCAGGAGAATGACTGTCTGACTGACTGGGCCAGGAGAATGACTGTCTGACTGGGCCAGGAGAATGACTGTCTGTCTGACTGACTGGGCCAGGAGAATGACTGTCTGACTGACTGGGCCAGGAGAATGACTGTCTGACTGACTGGGCCAGGAGAATGACTGTCTGACTGACTGGGCCAGGAGAATGACTGTCTGACTGGGCCAGGAGAATGACTGTCTGACTGACTGGGCCAGGAGAATGACTGTCTGACTGACTGGGCCAGGAGAATGACTGTCTGACTGACTGGGCCAGGAGAATGACTGTCTGTCTGACTGACTGGGCCAGGATAATGACTGTCTGACTGGGCCAGGAGAATGACTGTCTGACTGACTGGGCCAGGAGAATGACTGTCTGTCTGACTGACTGGGCCAGGAGAATGACTGTCTGTCTGACTGACTGGGCCAGGAGAATGACTGTCTGACTGACTGGGCCAGGAGAATGACTGTCTGACTGACTGGGCCAGGAGAATGACTGTCTGACTGACTGGGCCAGGAGAATGACTGTCTGACTGACTGGGCCAGGAGAATGACTGTCTGTCTGTCTGTCTGTCTGACTGACTGGGCCAGGAGAATGACTGTCTGACTGACTGGGCCAGGAGAATGACTGTCTGACTGACTGGGCCAGGAGAATGACTGTGTGACTGACTGGGCCAGGAGAATGACTGTCTGTCTGACTGACTGGGCCAGGAGAATGACTGTCTGACTGACTGGGCCAGGAGAATGACTGTCTGACTGGGCCAGGAGAATGACTGTCTGACTGACTGGGCCAGGAGAATGACTGTGTGACTGACTGGGCCAGGAGAATGACTGTCTGTCTGACTGACTGGGCCAGGAGAATGACTGTCTGACTGACTGGGCCAGGAGAATGACTGTCTGACTGGGCCAGGAGAATGACTGTCTGACTGACTGGGCCAGGATAATGACTGTCTGACTGACTGGGCCAGGAGAATGACTGTCTGACTGACTGGGCCAGGATAATGACTGTCTGTCTGACTGACTGGGCCAGGAGAATGACT
This sequence comes from Electrona antarctica, assembly GCF_951216825.1. Lineage (NCBI taxonomy): Eukaryota > Metazoa > Chordata > Actinopteri > Myctophiformes > Myctophidae > Electrona > Electrona antarctica. The sequence goes on along the minus strand of NC_136799.1, from coordinate 4,156,375 downwards.
GTCTGACTGACTGGGCCAGGAGAATGACTGTCTGACTGACTGGGCCAGGAGAATGACTGTCTGACTGACTGGGCCAGGAGAATGACTGTCTGACTGACTGGGCCAGGAGAATGACTGTCTGTCTGACTGACTGGGCCAGGATAATGACTGTCTGACTGACTGGGCCAGGAGAATGACTGTCTGACTGACTGGGCCAGGAGAATGACTGTGTGACTGACTGGGCCAGGAGAATGACTGTCTGACTGACTGGGCCAGGAGAATGACTGTCTGACTGACTGGGCCAGGAGAATGTAGTCTCTCTCGAAGACAAGTGGTTCTCAAACCTTGGCAAATTTTGGCCGCAGACCCCCCATCTGAAAGTGTTTTGAGCCGAGACCCCCAGAAGAGACACACACACACCCGAGTGGTTCAAACTAAGTAACCCGTAAGTAGTGTACTTAAAGTACAACCTTGAACCCTTGAACCTTGTTTGATAACAAGGTTCAAGGTTGCCAGTTCGAACCCTGTGGGCTCCCCCAGAGTAACAGTACGTTTTAACAGCGGACGACAGCCAGACGAATGTTCCGGAAGTGCATTATTTGTCAGTGGGACCTGGCAACTACTGGTGATAGAGGCGATAGCAGGAGAACAGGCGATGGTCGAAAAGTGGGCAGAGGAACGTCGGCCGAAAAGATAAAAATAATTCATCTTTTGGGGCGACGTCGCCCGGCGATAGTGGGCGATTGGGCGATAGCCAATGAAATTCAAGCGATGCTCGCCATTGGTCTCCTGCTGTTAAAACGTAGTGTTAGTGTAGAAGTGTCCTTGAGCAAGACTCTGAACCCCTGATTGCTCCCGATGTGCAGGTTGGTGACTCTGAACCCCTGATTGCTCCCGATGTGCAGGTTGGTGACTCTGAACCCCTGATTGCTCCCGATGTGCAGGTTGGTGACTCTGAACCCCTGATTGCTCCCGATGTGCAGGTTGGTGACTCTGAACCCCTGATTGCTCCCGATGTGCAGGTTGGTGACTCCGAACCCCTGATTGCTCCCGATGTGCAGGTTGGTGACTCTGAAACCCTGATTGCTCCCGATGTGCAGGTTGGTGACTCTGAACCCCTGATTGCTCCCGATGTGCAGGTTGGTGACTCTGAACCCCTGATTGCTCCCGATGTGCAGGTTGGTGACTCTGAACCCCTGATTGCTCCCGATGTGCAGGTTGGTGACTCTGAACCCCTGATTGCTCCCGATGTGCAGGTTGGTGACTCTGAACCCCTGATTGCTCCCGATGTGCAGGTTGGTGACTCTGAACCCCTGATTGCTCCCGATGTGCAGGTTGGTGACTCCGAACCCCTGATTGCTCCCGATGTGCAGGTTGGTGACTCTGAACCCGATTGCTCCCGATGTGCAGGTTGGTGACTCTGAACCCCTGATTGCTCCCGATGTGCAGGTTGGTGACTCTGAACCCGATTGCTCCCGATGTGCAGGTTGGTGACTCTGAACCCCTGATTGCTCCCGATGTGCAGGTTGGTGACTCTGAACCCCTGATTGCTCCCGATGTGCAGGTTGGTGACTCTGAACCCCTGATTGCTCCCGATGTGCAGGTTGGTGACTCTGAACCCCTAATTGCTCCCGATGTGCAGGTTGGTTTTCGTTTTCATCCGATTTTCGTTTTCATCAGCTAAACAGGGGAGGGAGTTTTTCGATGACGTCTCACTCTTGCGCGTCACCGAGGATTGCCCAGCAGGCGCGCCTGGGCTATAGAGCCATGCGATCCGTTCTCATATCAATAATCTTCTTCTTTTGGACAATACTTCGTCCTGGGCGTCGGGCGTTACTAATAGAAAGGACAAAGTACTTCGTCCTGGGTGATGGGAGTGTTAACCACTGAAGCCTGATATTGTTATACTTGTACTGTGGTATTGTTATCCAAGTACTGTGGTCGGCTGGGTATGTATGGTATGTAGGCCTGTCCTCGGACAGTGGTCCCAAATTGGCTTTTGATGGTGACGCAATTAAGATATGTTTCAATGTTAACAGTTCTACTGCGTAACCCACGTTCCCCGCAATTTAATCCAATATTCTACGCTGCCTAGATTGTTTTGTTACCTTTGGAAGTTTGGAGCATACGCCAAAGTATTTGCAGCTTTGAACAACGAACATCCGGTGAAAAAAAGTCTGATGGTTTGTTGTTGATGAGAAAAACAGGCCGCCATTACAATGCGAAACGGCAACAGCCTCCACAGCATGAGCATGTTGTAGTTCAAACAAACGGCCCGTCCACTTGCATTGGGCTCATTTTCCCAGAAGCCCTAGCAGCCCAGAGCATGGCTTGATTTCCGGTTTCGTAATCATAACGCGACGGCCTCGTCACCAGGTCCGGGACAAATCCGCTCTTTCTTTTTAATTATTTTAAAACAGCGAATTAAACACATTAAACAAATTCTTGTACTAACATTTTGAATACATACATTACATACATTTGAAGCATAAAGTAAAGTAAACATCTCCTTTCACTACTGACGTGCACGCACGCACGCACGCACGCACGCACGCACGCACGCACGCACGCACACACACACACAGCTTAATTCATCCTTCGGGGAGTAATTCTTGTTTAGACTTACAACAAGTCTCAGAGGAGCAGCCAACATTAATTAAAAACATTAAACAAAACCATTTCATTCTAATGTAACTGATCAATCAAGTGTCATTAAGAGTAATGGTTTATCTCCCCGTTAGACTCATTCTCATGATGATTCCTTTGTACGCTGATCACCCCCAAAAAAACATCTACAGCAGCATAACTAATCTACTAATTAGTGTCTGCTCGTTAGAGGGGGATCTTTTTAATGAACTGATGAATCATTTTTAACCCATTTTGGGCGGGGAATCCCTTTTGGTGTTTTAAGCATTATGTTATACTTTAGCTATTGAAAAATAGCAGATCTACAAGCTCATAGCGCAGCACCGAGTGCCGCGCTACGAGCTTGTAGGTCTGCTATTTTTTGAAAAATCATGAAAATGTGGCCCAAATGTTTAAATATGTTCTTTCAGAGCGAACGTTTTTGAGTGGTGCAAACACTCCAAGGAACAGCAATGTCCGTGTTCGTTCACCTGTGTGACTATGAGTACCAGTAGGGGCAAAAGTGGCGCTGTTGTGCCAGAAACAGAGAGAGAGAGATAGTGCTGCACTGTTGCCTGCTAATGAGAGACAGAGAGAGAGAGAGAGAAGGGGGAATTGCACCACTCAGTTCACACGGGTGATTTTTAACTCAAATCTTTGCTTCTGGTGGGGTCCCTGGAACAACATATTTTCAGATGGCGGCCAATTACATATAATGTTTGGGGGTCCTTGACATGAAAATGTTTGAGAACCACTGATGGGTTTTTCAGAAAACGATCTCAGGTCTAAATGTGTTAATGACCTGTGTGCTCTCTCCTTTCCTCCTCACGTCTCTCTGTGGTCTAGTATACAGAAGTGGTTCCCAAACTTTTTCATGTCAAGGACGCCCAAATTGACAGTTATTAGCCTGCGGACCCCCCCATTAGAACATATATGCCAGGGACCCTCCCATAAGAGGGCGGCTGTGGCTCAGGAGGTAGAGCAGGTCGTCCAATGATCCATGGGTCGGCGGTTCGAATCCCGGCTCCTCCTGTCTACATGTCGAAGTGTCCTTGGGCAAGACACTGAACCCCAAATTGCTCCCGATGTGCTGGTTGGTACCTTGGATGGCTTCCGCTGCAATCGGTGTATGAATGTGTGTGTGAATGTAATGCACAATCTATGTAAAGCGCCTTGGATAAAGGCGCTATATAAATGCACCATTTACCATTTTAAGAGAACATTTTTACGGCTCTAGCAGTGATTCTCAACCAGTTTAATTTCAAGGACCCCAGGTTTGACATGCATTAGTCTACGGACCCCCATTTAATGGCATTTTTTTCTATCTCTGGGACCCCCAATTTATATTGTAAAATCAAAGTTAATTTAACTCTGAGAGTGTACAAATGGAACCAAATGGACCCGTTCCGTATAAGGGTCCATTTTGTTTCCAAACTATCATTTAGCTGGGGACCCCCTGGAACTCCCTCAAGGACCCCTGGGGGTCCCCGGACCCCACTTTGAGAACCACTGGTCTATACGCTTCACTATAAGGTTTTATGGAGTGCTCTGCTAATAGAATAAACTCCAGAACTGCAGACTGGCTCTACATCAGGGGTGGCCACACGTTTTGGACTTTTACAAAATGACCAGCAGCACAACATGATCTATTCTATACCCACCCCCAAAATGACCTGAGGGAGCTTTTCAATAGCGGCGTTGACGTTACATAATAAGACAAAGTAGGTATTGGATGGAGCCCTGTTGCACACCACAGGTACAAGAAAGATGTTCTTTATTGAAAATACTGACAACGTTTCGATCTATTTGATCTTCATCAGGTCATGTGAACAACTGAACATACACAAAAGTTTGTATACTAAGGGAGTATAAAAGTACAAACTTTTGTGTATGTTCACATGACCTGATGAAGATCAAATAGAAACGTTGCTGAAACGTTGTCAGCATTTTCAATAAAGAACATATTTCTTGTACCTGTGGTGTGCAACAGGGCTCCATCCAATACCTACTGAAGTGTCCTTAGCCCAGCACACAGCCTGTCGATGTGCGTATTATACGTCCGCTCACATAATAAGACAAACACACTTGGACTGTAAAATTACAATCCAATTCAAGTGAGATTTGTGTCTAGTCATCTACAAAATTAACCTGACTCCGCCAGATGGGGCAGCAGAGAGTACACTGGGTTCCCCCCTCCTGCTCCCATCTGGGAACTCTCAGGCAGACTTGATGCCCGGCCAAAAAACGGCCTGGCCAGTCAGCAGCAGCTTCTAGCAGCTTCTAGCAGCAGCTTCTAGCTTCTAGCTGCTGCTGATTGGCCAGGCCGTTTTGTGGCCGGGCATCAAGTCTGCCTGAGAGTTCCCAGATGGGAGCAGGAGGAGTGTACTCTCTGCTGCCCCATCTGGCGGAGTCAGGTTACTACAAAATACCTTCTAGTTCTAAATGAGTCATTCTCAAACATGTCCATGCCAAGACGTGTATTTGCCCACAAGACCTCCCATCTGAAAATGATGCATTCATTGAAGAGAATATTTGTTTTAAAAATAATTAATAGAACAAACGGAAAGGTATAGGAGCGCACACCGGTAGTGGCGAGGTGCCGACCACAGAAAATAATACTTTGACTAAAGAAAGGAGGACGCACGGCTCGTATAGTCACAATGCTAGAAACTTTAATGAACCAACGTTTCGGCAAGCAGGTTGCCTTCTTCAGGCTATACCTGAGTTCCTACAGTAGCATCAAGCAGGTTGCCTTCTTCAGGGTATGACATACAAGCAGGTTGCCTTCTTCAGGGTATGACATACAAGCAGGTTGCCTTCTTCAGGGTATGACATACAAGCAGGTTGCCTTCTTCAGGGTATGACATACAAGCAGGTTGCCTTCTTCAGGGTATGACATACAAGCAGGTTGCCTTCTTCAGGGTATGACATACAAGCAGGTTGCATTCTTCAGGGTATACCCGAGTTCCTACAGTACAAGCAGGTTGCCTTCTTCAGGGTATACCTGAGTTCCAAGCAGGTTCCAAGCAGGTTGCCTTCTTCAGGCTATACCTGAGTTCCAAGCAGGTTCCAAGCAGGTTGCCTTCTTCAGGGTATACCTGAGTTCCAAGCAGGTTCCAAGCAGGTTGCCTTCTTCAGGGTATACCTGAGTTCCTACAGTAGCATCAAGCAGGTTGCCTTCTTCAGGCTATACCTGAGTTCCTACAGTAGCAACAAGCAGATTGCCTTCTTCAGGGTATACCTGAGTTCCTACAGTAGCATCAAGCAGGTTGCCTTCTTCAGGGTATACCTGAGTTCCAAGCAGGTTGCCTTCTTCAGGGTATACCTGAGTTCCAAGCAGGTTGCCTTCTTCAGGGTATACCTGAGTTCCAAGCAGGTTGCCTTCTTCAGGGTATACCTGAGTTCCAAGCAGGTTGCCTTCTTCAGGGTATACCTGAGTTCCAAGCAGGTTGCCTTCTTCAGGGTATACCTGAGTTCCAAGCAGGTTGCCTTCTTCAGGGTATACCTGAGTTCCTACAGTACAAGCAGGTTGCCTTCTTCAGGGTATACCTGAGTTCCTACAGTAGCATCAAGCAGGTTGCCTTCTTCAGGCTATACCTGAGTTCCTACAGTAGCAACAAGCAGGTTGCCTTCTTCAGGGTATACCTGAGTTCCTACAGTAGCATCAAGCAGGTTGCCTTCTTCAGGGTATACCTGAGTTCCAAGCAGGTTGCCTTCTTCAGGGTATACCTGAGTTCCAAGCAGGTTGCCTTCTTCAGGGTATACCTGAGTTCCAAGCAGGTTGCCTTCTTCAGGGTATACCTGAGTTCCAAGCAGGTTGCCTTCTTCAGGGTATACCTAAGTTCCTACAGTACAAGCAGGTTGCCTTCTTCAGGGTATACCTGAGTTCAAGCAGGTTGCCTTCTTCAGGGTATACCTGAGTTCCAAGCAGGTTCCAAGCAGGTTGCCTTCTTCAGGGTATACCTGAGTTCCTACAGTAGCAAGCAGGTTGCCTTCTTCAGGGTATACCTGAGTTCCAAGCAGGTTGCCTTCTTCAGGGTATACCTGAGTTCAAGCAGGTTGCCTTCTTCAGGGTATACCTGAGTTCCTACAGTAGCAAGCAGGTTGCCTTCTTCAGGGTATACCTGAGTTCCTAGCATCGTGACTACGAGCTGTGCGTCCTCTTTTCTTTAGTTCAAAATCACACCTGTGTGAACTGAGTGTGGGGGCCCCCGGTGGGTCCCCGGAACTTCCAGACCAACAGGAACGCGCCCAGGGTGCCAGCCCGGTTCCGGCGAGCCGCCCCGCGTCCGAAACGGTCGAGAAATGACAGCGTTACTGTGTGGGGGAATTAGCATTTAGCAGACACCTCTCTCTCTCTCTCTCTCTCTCTCTCTCTCTCTCTCCCCCTGCCTCTCTCTCTCTCTCTCTCTCTCTCTCTCTGTAATTAGCAGGCAACAGTGCAACACTATCTCTCTCTCTGTTTCTAGCACAACAGCGCCACTTTTGCCCCTACTGGTACTCTAAACATCGGGACATAGTCACATAGGTTAGGACATAGGGACATTGCTGTTCCTTGGAGTGGTTGCACCACTCAAAAATACTTTCAAACACTTTCAGGATATTTGGGAATTAGTTTGTTCTAAATCCTTAAGCCCAGACCACACTGGTAGGGACTCCTTGGGACAAAACTGCTTTACGGGTCAACCACAACAATGCAACGTATTGCAACTCAATGAGTTGCCATTGGTGTGGTTGACCCTAACCCATTTGGACCTGACGACGAATCTACAAATGCCTTCTAAATCCTGACAGTTTTCTGAAAAACCCTATGTTTCTATATCAGTGGTTCTCAAACTATTTCATTAGATTAGATTAGATTAGATTAGATTACATTTATTGTCACTGCACATATTATACAAATACTTTGACAATGAAATGAATAGTGGCGTCTAGCCAGAGTGCAATACAGTAATGCAGATTCCAAAGTCTGGTTAGACGCTGAGCCTCGCATTCTAGACGCGCCGCCATCCCGCTGTCACGCCTGTCAGCCATAAAGATGCCAGAAATTATATGAAATTGGCCGCCGACGCCCCAGAAGCAAAGATTCGAGTTAAAGACGTTCGCTCTGAAAGAATATATATTCAAAGATTCTGCACCACATTTTCACGATAGCTAAATTATAACATAATGCTTGAAACACCAAAAGGGGTTCCCGCCCAGAATGGGTTTTAAAAACCATCTCGACCCTTTGGTGTGGTTTGGGCTTATAAGATTAAATCCTAAGAGTAAAATCAAAAAAAACGACACAGATGCTTTCCAGGGTCTTATTGGGTTGAGGAAAAGGGTTGTGAACTGAGACCAGTGCATTACAGCAGTGCAGCAGCTACAGTCAAACCCTAAAGGGGTTGTGAACTGAGACCAGTGCATTACAGCAGTGCAGCAGCTACAGTCAAACCCCAAGTGCAGTCCATCATATTTACAGTATATGGTACCATCAGCGACCTGCCAATTATAAAAGTTAGAATAAATGCCGGCATTTTCGACTCCTTCAAGTCTGGCAGTTAGATCTGACTCATAATTAGACACTATTGGAGGCAGTCATTCACAGCAAATTATTACCATTCTAGAGAATGAGAGAGAGAGAGAGAGAGAGAGAGAGAGAGAGAGAGAGAGAGACAACAACACATCTTAGAACTCAGATGATATGCGGACGCACATGCTGTATATAATTGCTTTGCTCGCTGAGATTTGGCGGCTGATTATCTGTCTGACAGAGTTTTTCTTTTCTCATATCGTTGCATTTAACCCATTTTGGGCGGGAACCCCTTTTGGTGTTTTGAGCATTATGTTGTACTCTAGCTGTTGAAAAATAGCAGATCTACAAGCTCATCTACATGAACTAGTAGGTCTGCTATTTTTGAAAAATCGTGGCGCAAATCTTTGAATATATATTCTTTCAGAGCGAACGTTTTTTGACTCAAATCTTTGCTTCTGGGTCCCTGCGGAACAACATCTTTTCAGATGGGGGGTCGGCGGCCAATTACATATAATCTTGGGGGTCCTTGACATGAAGATGTTTGAGAACCACTGACGTAGAAACATGGGGGTTTTTCAGAACTGGCATTCGTAGAATCGTCTCAGGCAGTGGTTCCCAAAGTGGGGTCGGGGGACCCCCAGGGGTACTTGAGGGAGTTCCAGGGGGGACCCAGCTAAATGATAATTATAGGAACCAAATGGACCCTGGTTTTACAATATAAATTCGGGTACCAGAGATAGAAATGCCATTAAATCGGGGGTCCGTAGCATAATGCGTGTGAAACTGGGGGGTCCATGAAATTAACATGTTTCGGAATCACTGCTAGTAGAGCCGTAAAAATCCTCCCTTATCGGGGTCACTGGCATATGTTTTCAAATGGGGGGTCCGTGGCCTAATACATGTTGATTTGGGGGTCCTTGACATGAAAAGGTTTGGGAACCACTGGTCTCAGGTATAAATGGGTTAATTTACAGCCATGGCGGACGTGCTGCTGCTCTCAGAAGATATACTGCAGCGTCTGAAAAATAACGGCCTGTTTTTTAGTGCTTTTTATTTCGGTGATTTACCAAATGATGGCGTAATGAGCCGGCTCAGCGTGAGACCTCGTACGGTGGCGTGCAGCCATCCTGCCTCCTTACTGTAGAACTGTACTGTATACAGTCTCGTACGGTGGCGTGCAGCCATCCTGCCTCCTTACTGTAGAACTGTACTGTAGTCTCGTACGGTGGCGTGCAGCCATCCTGCCTCCTTACTGTAGAACTGTACTGTAGTCTCGTACGGTGGCGTGCAGCCATCCTGCCTCCTTACTGTAGAACTGTACTGTAGTCTCGTACGGTGACGTGCAGCCATCCTGCCTCCTTACTGTAGAACTGTACTGTAGTCTCGTACGGTGGCGTGCAGCCATCCTGCCTCCTTACTGTAGAACTGTACTGTAGTCTCGTACGGTGGCGTGCAGCCATCCTGCCTCCTTACTGTAGAACTGTACTGTAGTCTCGTACGGTGGCGTGCAGCCATCCTGCCTCCTTACTGTAGAACTGTACTGTAGTCTCGTACGGTGGCGTGCAGCCATCCTGCCTCCTTACTGTAGAACTGTACTGTATACAGTCTCGTACGGTGGCGTGCAGCCATCCTGCCTCCTTACTGTAGAACTGTACTGTATACAGTCTCGTACAGTGGCGTGCAGCCATCCTGCCTCCTTACTGTAGAACTGAGACCTCGTACGGTGGCGTGCAGCCATCCTGCCTCCTTACTGTAGAACTGTACTGTAGTCTCGTACGGTGGCGTGCAGCCATCCTGCCTCCTTACTGTAGAACTGTACTGTAGTCTCGTACGGTGGCGTGCAGCCATCCTGCCTCCTTACTGTAGAACTGCATATTGTTTATGATATCATCATCCTGACATGTTGGCGCTTCTTATGAGGCCACTGAAAGCAATAATAGGCCACATATCATTAGTGTCAAAAACCGTCAACTGACTTTTAACCCGTAATGATCTGTATCATTGTAGACTTTTAACCCGTAATGATCTGTATCATTGTAGACTTTTAACCCGTAATGATCTGTATCATTGTAGATTTTAACCCGTAATGATCTGTATCATTGTAGACTTTTTGCTTTGGGTATAATGGCTATTCAAAAAGCATCTGCTATTTTTGGACTTTTTTCTCATTTTGTTTTGTGTGAGAACTACAGACTGACTCTTTTTGACACAGACAAGACTATATAGGGCAGTATTATGTGTGTCTTAAGTACCAGGTCTTATGACTTAACTTAAGACCTGGAAGAGTGGTCATTGCTGTTTGGCCACTCAGAATAGCCAAATGGCATTGATCACGCCTCCAGGTCAAGTAATAAGACCTGGTACTTAAGACACGCATAATACTGCCCTAAGTGTTCAGGAGAGGAGAAAAACGGATTTTTGTTTTTCAAAATTAAGTTAATAGCACAGGCACACTTGACTTCACATAATAGAGCATGTCTGAAATAAATGTCAGAGCTGAAATCGACATGTAAATATGAAATAAATGCTTAAACATGTAGCTAGGTGTAATGTTAGAGACCACAGAAGTGAACCTTTCAAGCCTGTTTTCTCAACCTGCCGTTTCTCTGCAATACATTACTCTATAAGCCATATCTCCAAATCTGGTGGGTCAAACTGAACAGCCAATGATTCCCTGCTTTCATATGACGTGAAAAAACATGACCAAAGCATTTCCGGGGGTCCCCAGGCAAAAACGTTGAGAACCCCTCATGCACTAAGCTATACGGACACCCTCACATTTTCCCTCAGCTATTTTCTACAAGCTCACAATGTGTCGCGATGTGGAACATTGTGAGCTTGTAGATTTTTTTATACATTTGAAAACTTGAAATGGGACAATCTGCATAATGAGCACTTTTGGTACTTTAAGTACATTTTGAAGCCAACACTTTTGTACTTTCACTCAAGTACATTTTGAATTCCGGACTTTTACTTGTAAGAGAGTATTTCCTATTATTTCAGTATTGATACTAGGCCTACTTTTACTGAAAGGACCACTTCACCAGTCCTCACTAATGTTCATGATAAAATACCACAATTGTTTTTCTACTCGGTCTGTGTCTCATAGGAGGGCTGTGGGCAGTTCAGAAAGCTGTCGATTAACCAATTGATCTGGGGACCCCCTGGAACCCCCCTCAAGGACAAGACCCCCACATTGAGAACGACTATAGGCTATAATCCACACCATCGTATTGCATTGCTTTATTATTATTATAATGCTTTGTTTGGCATGGAACAGTTTGCCAACCATGCAGTGGATCACAGCTCAACAGCATTTAGTTTCTTTGTGTTTTTGGCTTGATAAAAACCAACAGCACAGCGGGTTTTCATAGCGCCCCCGTTTTTTTTCTTTTATTAAATTATTTCTCCACATGACCCCGTTTTATTTTATGAATGCACGTCTCTCTGCGGCCTTTCCCGCTCATGTCACCGCATTAATATTTATCGGCGCCGTAACCGCACGCCATGCGGTGGTTTAGCGCTGCATATACTATCATACATTAGTTAGAATACGCCATCATACATTATTACCCATACCGCCATGTTTTATTCTTTTCATTATCGATAACATTCTCTCTGAGTGAGGAGAGAGAGAGAGAGAGAGGGAGGGAGAGCGTGTGTGTGCGCGTGCGTGCTTGCGTGCGTGCGTGCGTGCGTGCGTGCGTCGCACAGGATGATGAATCATTCAGCTTCTCTCCTTGTAAACATGAAAACTGAAGGGAAAATTGGAGCAGCTTGTCGCTTTCCCTTTCTGTTCTCCATCTCTCTGTCTCTTATTACCCTCGCTCTTTCCATTGCTCCCATTCCTCCCATCTCTCTGTCCATTTCCCCTCTTTCCTCTTTCCATCCCTCTCTCCTTCTCTCTCCACCAGTCTTTCCATCCCTCTCTCCCTCTCTCTCCACCAGTCTTCTCCTGTGTCTATGCCGCCCGCCCAACCCGTCCCACTCCCCCCCCCCACCCCCTACTATGCTATGCTAGGAGTGAATTCCTTTAAAATGCAAATGTTCTGATGAATTAATATCAGACGGACGTACAGTGTACGTGTCATGTCATATCTGTCCTACTTATAGAAGAAGCAACCAAGAGAACTAAAGCCTGGGTACCGAGGCTAGCAGAGAACCAACACTATAAATGGTAAATGGTGCGTTTCTATATATTGCCTTTTATCCAAAGCACTTTTACAATGTGCTTTAGATTTGCGCACGCACGCACGCACGCACGCACGCACGCACGCACGCACGCACGCACGCACGCACGCACGCACGCACGCACGCACGCACGCACGCACGCCGACTGCGGGAGTGCTTGGTAGCTGAAGCACCCACACACACCAATAGGAACCAATATAAGCACCCCCTGATGCTCCCCTCCCCCTGGTCCAGGCACACAACTCTCACACTTCTTTACGGGGGGTGGTGTGGGGGGGGGGGGGGGGGGTGGCCTGTTCCCTGTTCACAGAACAGGTATTCAAATGCTATTAGATGGTGGCTTTTGTTTCAGCACACCTAAATCTAACCTTAACCCATGTCTAACCAATGACTAGTCTAAACTAAGTATGCACCCCGGGCAACCAAACCGCCAGCTACGTCCCTGGAGGCCTATAGAGCACCGAAGTCCTGACGTCACTGTCAGTAGAGGGCGTCAATCCACAGGTTCATTTACTTTTTATTTGCATTGTAATCTCCATAGGGGGATTTTAGATCGCCTCATATAAGAACTGTGTTTGAAAAATAAACCGATCACCCCGGCCTTTTCACTCATATGGATATGAAGCATCGACTGAAGGTGGAAATGTACAAATATACCCAAAGAGTAACAAAATAAGCGCTAGAAACAACCCAGAGACTACATTTCCGGGTAGGCGGGTGGCTGCATCTGCCCGTCGCACAACAGAAACTGAATGTCAATTACGTTTATTTTTATTTTGATATTTAATGTTTTGTGGTTAGTACGAGTCGAGTCACCACCAGCTGAGCTTACGTCAACGAGGAATCTCAGGAACGCAATGAGTTGACAGCTGGGCGTGACGTATATTAGCAGCGACATTGCCTTCATATGTAGTTTCAAGGCTTTTGCGGCCACATTAATTCCATTTTCTCCAGAAACTGGCTGTATCAAATATGAATGGACATGATTAACGATGCACAGCCACTCCCTGACAGAAAGGCCGGGGTGGTCGGTTTATTTTTCAAACACAGTTCTTATATGAAGCGACCTAAAATCGCCCTATGGAGATTTCAATGCAAATAAAAAAATACATGAACCTGTGTGTTGGTGCCCTCTACTGAAAGTGACGTCAGACTTCGGTGCTCTATACCAAGGCTGCTACACATCCGACGTTCCCAACATGTGCAGATGTTTGACTGCACACCGGAGATGGTTCAAAACAAGCCTTCAATCCGTAGAAGAAAAGCCCAAAGTGAATTTAAGATTCTTGCTCAAGGAATCAATATGACATTTAAAATGTAGGTGTCTATCCAACCAGAAACCAAGGTATTTGTAGCGCTCCCACTCGATGGGAGTTCCATCTAGTCACTGGGGCTGAAATAGCACATGGAGTGAACAAGATAGCCTTGTTTATTTTTTTGCCGTTTAACAAAATATACTTATCGTACAAAGTACAGCGATTCAAATTAGCCGTTCCACAAGCTGCAGCAATTTATTTTTTGCTTTACTATTTTGAAAAAGACAGGTTTTCTACACTGCGAGTTGGACTGATTTCACATTAACTGGATGGAAACAAGTTATGATTTAGTGCAACATGTTTAACCCATTTAGGCCTGACGTCGAAATTTTAAAAATGTCTTCTAAATCCTGACAGTTTCTGTATCAGTGGTGCTCAATATTTCATGTCAAGGACCCCAAAAATTATATGTATTTGGCCACCGACCCCCCCCCCCCCCCCCCATCTGAAAATATGTTGTTCCAGGGACCAGCAGAAGCACAAATTTGATTTAAAAACGTTTGCTGTGAAAGAATATAAAGACCTACAAGCTCGTAGCACTGATGGAGTATATTATATTACATTGTAGGATGTATATTGAGATGGCAGGTATGTGACATTGAAAAGTACAAATCAAACATATGGGACACTTTATTAGAACAATCGCTATAGCCTCAGTAATGAACCAGTGAAATTAGGGTATTTCATGATGCCTCTCATAGGGATTGCATTGGCAGCTGCAGTACACAGTTGAAACGGACCAGAAGTGGGGCCGCTGTCTCATTTGGGGGCGTGAAATTTGTAGTCCCTGTGTGTCTCGATGGGGACACAAAAGCTCATAGCTTTAAAGCTAATAGCGCGCCACCGAGTGCTAAATAGCTAAATTATAACAAAATATTTAAAAACACCAAAAGGGGTTCCCGCCCAAAATGGGTTAAAATGCTGGACTGCCTCCAAAACGAACCATGGAGAAAGCAGAGGCGCAGAGTCAGTGTAGCAGAGACAGAAGAGTTGTAGAAAATATATAACAAATGGAAGAGATAAGAGTCTGGAGAACAGAAGGGTGTGAGATTAATAGTTTGCAGCAGACAAGCCGGGTGCGTTGGGGGTAAAGCGGTGTGGAACACAGAGGAGAGAAGAGAACCATTATTTGAGGTATTTGTACTTTACTTCTAACTAATTTACAATACTTTTACTTCTACTCCACTACATCTCAGAGGCATTTTTTGAGGTGGCGCTAGTCCCGCCTATGCCCAGCTTTGTCTGTCTGTCTGTCTGTCTGTGTGTGTGTCGTACGGAAATGATTTGATTGGCTGAGCACGGAACGTGATGTATGATGAATGATAAGAGCGCGCCTCACGTCACACGAGTGTGTGTTTTTTGTATTCCACTACAATTTTTAAAGCTTTAGTTACTTTGTTAGATTTTGATTATATTATTACAAAACATACATTAACCACTCCAGCCCTACTGTATACAAGATCGAGATCATGGATTTCACACAATGCCACGCCAGACTTCCCGGTCCTTCATTGCCATCCCCATAGTTCCTGCTTACTTACTGATGCATGTGTCCCTAGCGATGACATCAGGGAACGACAGTTTTCTACATCTGGTCTGCTTTGAGGCAGGACTCCAGAGAAGAAGGGAAGGGATATAACCTCATGATCAGCTCCGTAGCAGAGCCGATCTACAATGTAGCCGAGCCGATCTCACAATGCGTCGCATGCATCAGCCACTTTCAAAAGATTTGATATACATTTGAAAAGTTGAAATGGGATATTCTGCATATTTGTTTTACTTTTGGTACATTTTGATGCCAATACGTTGGGCCTTTTACTCAATTACATTTAGAATTCCGGGACTTTTACTTGTAACAGTATTGATACTTTGACTTAAATAGAAATGCTGAGTACTTTTTCAACCACTGATGACGAGAGGCTTCTCTCTCTATGTGTAACTGATAGTAATGGGGTGAAAATGCCGGCGAAACTCTTTTCTGACTGATGATCCTCTTCCCTGGGATGTGCTGACGCGACACAAATACCAGGAGGTGGTGGGCGCGCGCACGTGGTGAGCGCACGTGATGATGTGTGAGGGACCAAATCATGTCCCCACAAGTATGGTAAGAACACAAGATGATGTGTGAGGGACCAAATCATGTCCCCACAAGTATGGTAAGAACACGTGATGATGTGTGAGGGACCAAATCATGTCCCCACAAGTATGGTAAGAACACGTGATGATGTGTGAGGGGCCAAATCATGTCCCCACAAGTATGGTAAGAACACGTGATGATGTGTGAGGGACCAAATCATGTCCCCACAAGTATGGTAAGAACACGAGATGATGTGTGAGGGACCAAATCATGTCCCCACAAGTATGGTAAGAACACGTGAGGATGTGTGAGGGGCCAAATCATGTCCCCACAAGTATGGTAAGAACACATGATGATGTGTGAGGGGCCAAATCATGTCCCCACAAGTATGGTAAGAACACATGATGATGTGTGAGGGGCCAAATCATGTCCCCACAAGTATGGTAAGAACACAAGATGATGTGTGAGGGGCCAAATCATGTCCCCACAAGTATGGTAAGAACACGTGATGATGTGTGAGGGACCAAATCATGTCCCCACAAGTATGGTAAGAACACGAGATGATGTGTGAGGGACCAAATCATGTCCCCACAAGTATGGTAAGAACACGTGAGGATGTGTGAGGGGCCAAATCATGTCCCCACAAGTATGGTAAGAACACGTGATGATGTGTGAGGGGCCAAATCTTGTCCCCACAAGTATGGTAAGAACACGTGATGATGTGTGAGGGGCCAAATCATGTCCCCACAAGTATGGTAAGAACACATGATGATGTGTGAGGGGCCAAATCATGTCCCCACAAGTATGGTAAGAACACAAGATGATGTGTGAGGGGCCAAATCATGTCCCCACAAGTATGGTAAGAACACGTGATGATGTGTGAGGGACCAAATCATGTCCCCACAAGTATGGTAAGAACACGAGATGATGTGTGAGGGACCAAATCATGTCCCCACAAGTATGGTAAGAACACGTGAGGATGTGTGAGGGGCCAAATCATGTCCCCACAAGTATGGTAAGAACACATGATGATGTGTGAGGGGCCAAATCATGTCCCCACAAGTATGGTAAGAACACAAGATGATGTGTGAGGGGCCAAATCATGTCCCCACAAGTATGGTAAGAACACGTGATGATGTGTGAGGGACCAAATCATGTCCCCACAAGTATGGTAAGAACACGAGATGATGTGTGAGGGACCAAATCATGTCCCCACAAGTATGGTAAGAACACGTGAGGATGTGTGAGGGGCCAAATCATGTCCCCACAAGTATGGTAAGAACACAAGATGATGTGTGAGGGCCACATGTCCCCACAAATATGGTAAGAACATGTGATGATGTGTGAGAGCCAAATCATGTCCCCACAAGTATGGTAAGAACATGTGATGATGTGTGAGGGACCAAATCATGTCCCCAAAAGTATGGTAAGAACATGATGAGAAACAAGGCATTGTGAGGACAAATATCCTGCATGGTCCTCCCAAGAGAAATGAACTGTTTTATGCTGCGTGCGTGCGTGCGTGCGTGCGTGCGTGCGTGCGTGCTAAACTCAACTTAACTTGGTCCCTAAGGACACAATCAAAGTGTTCAGAAGACTATAGGGCTCTCTTTCCGTCCATGCTAAACCCCTTATCCCTATTAACTATACTTAGCTTTTTCTTTTTACTATTTTGAAAACCATTTTTGAATAGTTTAAACAGCCAATCTACAAGCTCACAATGTGTCGATGTAGATCGGTTAGTTGTAATATTCAGAAATGTTTTTCAAAAATAGTAATAAAAAAAAGATCACACCCATGTGAAGTGAGTGGTGCAACTCCATGTGGGGGTCCCTGTGGGTCCGCGGAAGTTCCAGACCCACAGGAACGCGGCCAAGGGTCGAGAAATGACTGAGTTACCATGTGGGGGTCCCCGGGGGGGTGCCTGGGGGTCCCCGGAACATCTAGACCACCAGGAACGTGCCCAGGGGACTGGCCCGGTTCCGGCGAGCCGCCCCGGACCCAGGGACAGACAATTCAATTCAATTCATACAACAATACAATCAAAACAAAACATATGTACATTTGAAAGTCAGAATCTTCAATAGATCAATTTCTATGTACCAAGATCACTGGATGCAGGTATAGTGCAGGAATATACACAATGATTAGTCTTTAGGGTGGTTGTGTTCCGTTTGATATCCTTCTCCTATCACAGCAACTCACAAATCTTGCTGCTGTGTTTGCACATTGTTGTACTTCGCCCAGCAGATATGGTGGGAGTTTTTTGTCATTGGTCATGTTTTCAAAATCTCCGTGTGTGGTTGTAATCTGTGGGAAGTATGTGTCTCTGATGTCTTGGTACAATGGACAGATGGTTAGGAAGTGTAGCTCGGTTTCCACTTCATTTTGTGTGCAGTGGGTGCATAGTCTGTCTTCTCTCGGGATACAGGTCTGCCTATGACTTTCTCGATCGCAAGACTGTGCTCGCTGAGTCTGTACCTAGTTAGGATTTTTCTTTGTTTTGGGTCGGTCACGGTGCTCAGGTATTCTGCCACTGCGTATTCTCTGTTTAGGGCCAGATAGCATTCTAGTTTACTCTGCTTTTGTGTTGCTTCTTTCCAATGTGTCAGGTAGTTTTCCTTTTGCTGTTTTATAATTTGGTTTAGTCCAATGGGTTTTCTATCTCGTGGCTCTGTTTGTGTTTGTGCCCGGAGTTCCAGGGCCAGCTGGCTGAGGGGGCATCTCTCTAGAGTTGCGCTGTGTGTGAGTGCCTTGTTATGGAGTGCATCTAGGTCGCTTTCTTTTAGGTGGTTGTAGAACTTAAGTGCTCTCTTTTTTATTTTGATTATGAGTGGGTATCGTCCTAATTCTGCCCTGCATGCATTATTTGGTGTTTTTCGCTGGGTACAGAGAATGGATTTGCAGAATTCTGTGTGTAGGGTCTCGGTTTGGTGTTTATCCAATTTTTCAAGGTCATGGTTTGCTAATGGTCCCCAGATCTCACAACCATAGAGGGAAATTGGTTCTATCACAGAGTCCAGTATTTTAAGCCAGGTTTTAATTGGGATGTCTATTTTGATGTTTCTTTTGATAGCATAGAATGCACTTCTTGCCTTGTCTCTCAGGTCCTTTACAGCTTGGTTGTAGTTCCCTGTGCTGCTGATGTTTAGGCCAAGGTAGGTATAGTTTTTTGTTTGTTCTAGTGGGATTGTATTTAGAAAAAATTGATGGTTTTGGCGGCTGGATCTTTTTTGAAATATCATGATTTTAGTCTTAGTTAGGTTCACTGTCAGGGCCCATGTCTGGGAGAATTTGTGTAGGAGATCAAGTTGCTGCTGTAGTCCTTCCTTGGTTGGAGACAGCAGCAGCAGGTCATCTTCGAAAAGAAAGCATTTGATTTCTGTGTTTGCCAAGGGGATGCCTGGAGCTGTAGACTGTTCTAACGTTTTTGCTAATTCGTTGATATATATGTTGAAGAGTGTTTGACTCAGGCTGCATCCCTGTCTAACTCCTCGGCTTTGGGGGAAAAAGTCTGTGTGCTTTTCGCCTATTTTAACTGCGCATTTGTTGTTAGTGTACATTGATTTTATGATGTCATAGGTTTTCCCCCCAATGCCACTTTCCAACAGTTTGTACATCAGACCTTCATGCCAAATTTAATCGAATGCTTTTTTGACGTCGACAAAGCATGAGAATAATTTGCTTTTTTTTTTGTTTATTTGGTTGTCAATTAGGGTGTTTAGAGTGTAAATGTGGTCTGTTGTGCGATATTTTGGTAGAAAGCCAATTTGTGATTTGCTCAGGACATTGCTTTCTGTGAGGAAGTTTAGAATTCTGTGGTTGAGGATCATGCAGAGGATCTTTCCGAGGTTGCTGTTTACACAGATCCCGCGGTAGTTATTTGGGTCATATTTGTCTCCACTTTTGTGGAGTGGCGTTATCAGCCCTTGGTTCCATGTGCTGGGGAAGATCCCAGAGCTGAGCACGATATTTAGGAGTTTTAGTATGGCCAGTTGGAATTTGAGGTCGGTGAATTTTATCATTTAATTTAGAATACCGTCTGCCCCACAGGCCTTCTTGGTTTTAAGTGTCTTGTAGTTCTTTTAGGTTGATTTGGGAATCTAGTGGATTCTGGTAGTCTTTTATGGCTGACTCTAGGTTTTGTAGTTTTGTATCTTTTATTTGTTTTTGCTCTTCGTTCTTCTCGATTGGGCCAAAGAGGCTAGAAAAATGGTTCACCCATATATCTCCATTTTGGATGGGTAGTTGTCTCCACCAGGCCGAAGGCATGGGGAGAGAGTATGTTTTGCACTCCGTCCGTGTGTGTGTGTGTGTGTGTGTGTGTGTGTGTGTGTGTGTCCTTCCTTCCGTCCATCCGTCCGTCCTTCCGTCCGTCCGTTATCAGCTAATCTCCGGCACCGTTGGCCCGATCCATGCCAAACTTTGCACACACACTCCCTGGATGCCAACGACGAACCTCTGCCCCAAATATTCCTCAACGGCCTGTTATAGCGCCACCATGAGGCCGATTTAGGCAAAACACATTTATGTAGATTACTCGTACACATTTTATCCATGCATCACACAATTCGGTATACACTAGGGATGTTGAAAAAAGTTGAAAATCGACTCGATTTTCGACTCATGCCTTCCGCGACTCAAAAACGTATGAGTCGAAAAATCGTTTTTATTTTATTTTTTATTTTTTTTGCGCCTGTCAGCGCCGCACCTCACATGCATGCCCTGGCTGCAGTTAGAGCGCCATCGTCCAAGGGTGTGGGGTGAAGGGGAAGGGTATCTTAGCAACACTTAATGCTCTGTCCCATTGGTCGTGTGCTCGTATCATGAGCCAATGGCTGCAGCTCTGAGCCCCCAGACCCCAGGTTCGCAATTCGCATCTCATTGCTCACGCTCAAAGACAGGTCCGCTCTGTTCTGAGCTGTGAGCGCTCTTCTCTTCTCGTGAAGAAAGCAGGACAGCGTTGTCAAATAAATCCCGCCGTCATTCATACTGTATTTATTCCCCGACCCGACATTAAAATACGGAACAACGTGCGTCCCGTATCAGTTCATTACGGGACTTGTGACAGGCTGCTGCAGACACTTGAGTTGGGACTAGCTGATAGCATAGCAGCCGATAGCGCCGCTGCTCCTTCAGTGTCGTTGTTTACAAAATAAAGTTTATTTTTTATTATTGGGCTTTGATCATTGATGCAAATTCTAAACATATGGATGCAGCTGCAGAAGTTGTGTTGCTTAAAGGAATGCATAGTTGCGTTCTCCTCAACTGCTGCGCAGCAACAACAAAAATAAAAAAATAATGGAAAATAAATAGGGAAAAAAAGTCGATCGACTCGTCGATTTGCGGCCTCGATTTATCGATTGGCCAAATATGAGTCGTTTGGCATCCCTAGTATACACTATCTCCATAGTCATGTGATCAACACGGAGCAGCACCATTTCCCATCTTCCATCCTGATTGGCTAAGATTGGCTTCCAAAGCTCACACGATTGGTCCGTTTCGAACAAAATGCCACAAATCACAAACACAGTGTGCAATTTCTGTGAAATTATACACGCACATTTCCACTAGGCTGAGGACGACATGCCACAATTTTTTCCCCCAAATCAGCCTCACGGTGGCGCTATAACAGGCCAATTCCGGTTTTTAGCTATAACTGCATCGATCTGTATACAACTTATGTACGCGCACTCCCTAGAGGCCATGGAAAAACATTGTCCCTGCATCCCTCCACATCTGCCGGTTATAGCGCCACCATGATGCCGATTTCTGCAAAACACATTGCTTATGTTAGTCGCACAGATTTCATCCAAATCTCACGCAAATTGGTCCACATGATCTCTGTAGTCATGTGATCAAGACGAGTCTGTTGGATTTCTCAGATTCTACACAGATTGGCTAAGATTGCCTTCCAAAGTTTTCAGGAGTGGCCCGTTTCGTTCAAAATGCTGGATATGTCCTGCTCATCCATAATTCTATCCTCAGAGATGCTATGAGTGGCTCTGCATTTCCTCAACAAAATGAAGAAAATTGTTGCAAAAAACTAAAACAAACAAACATGTTTATATTACTCCTAAACATTTTGCCAAACATCTCACACAGTCCTATCCTCCTGGTGGAGACCTGTGCCCAGAAGGGCACTTTTTCTAGTTCGTCCTGTTTTAGCTTATTAAGTCTGTTCCAGTTTTCCCAGAAGCTGTTTGTCTGTATGGAATCCTCAATATCTTGCAGTTGGTTTCTAACATGTTGATCCCTTTTTTCTCTTACTGTATTCTATTGTTTCAGTGTTTCCCCATATTGGAGACGTGTGTTGTGGTTCTCTGGGTCTCTGTGTTTTTGGTTTGATAGTTTCCTTCATTTTTTCCTGAGATTCTTGCAGTCATTATCGTACCATTTGTCATTCTCAACATTGTTTCTGGCTTTCCTGTTTGATACTTTTAGGTTTGCTAGTGAGGCTGTTAGTTCAAATATATGATTGAGGCCTTCTACTGCCCTGTTTAAACTTTCACTGTTTCAAGGTTTTTTCTAGGAACTGATCCAGTTGTGATTGGACTTGTTTTTGCCTAATAGCATTTTGGAAAGCTTCTGCGCTATGTTCATTCCATTTGTAACGTTTTCTTATAGTATGTAGTTTGTTTGGCGTTTGTTCTTTGTGTCTGTGTGTTGATCTGTTTAAATAGGCTGTGGTTCTGTTGTGGTCTGACAGGGGTGTTTGCAGGCTGACTGTGAAAGTTCTGAGAGATGCCAGGTTTATGTCAGTGATAAAGTAATCTACCGTGCTGTTTCCCAGGGATGAGCTGTATGTATATCTACCGAAGGAGTCCCCTCGGAGTCTACCGTTAACGATGTACAGACCCAGTGAGCGACAGAGCTGTAGCAGTTGTGACCCATGTTTGTTTGTTGTTTTGTCGTGATTGTATCTCGGGGGACATGTTGGGGAGCTGATGTTTCCCCCTCCTGGTAAGTGTTTGTTTCCCTGTGTGTTGAGGGTGTCAGGCCCTTGTCCTGTTCTGGCATTTAGGTCTCCACAAATTACAGACCCAGGGACACACATAGTTGTGTAATGGAGTGGTTGCACCACTCAAAAAAAGGCAAAGAAGCTATGTACTCTATGTGTGTCTGTCTCTGTGTCCGAGCACGGACAGCTGCAACACGTAAAGTGGCCAGTAGAGTACAGCACAGAGTAAAGTGGCCAGTAGAGTACAGCACAGAGTAAAGTGGCCAGTAGAGTACAGCACAGAGTAAAGTGGCCAGTAGAGTACAGCACAGAGTAAAGTGGCCAGTAGAGTACAGCACAGAGTAAAGTGGCCAGTAGAGTACAGCACAGAGTAAAGTGGCCAGTAGAGTACAGCACAGAGTAAAGTGGCCAGTAGAGTACAGTAGAGTACAGTAGAGTACAGCACAGAGTAAAGTGGCCAGTAGAGTACAGTAGAGTACAGTAGAGTACAGCACAGAGTAAAGTGGCCAGTAGAGTACAGCACAGAGTAAAGTGGCCAGTAGAGTACAGCACAGAGTAAAGTGGCCAGTAGAGTACAGCACAGAGTAAAGTGGCCAGTAGAGTACAGCACAGAGTAAAGTGGCCAGTAGAGTACAGCACAGAGTAAAGTGGCCAGTAGAGTACAGTAGAGTACAGCACAGAGTAAAGTGGCCAGTAGAGTACAGCACAGAGTAAAGTGGCCAGTAGAGTACAGCACAGAGTAAAGTGGCCAGTAGAGTACAGCACAGAGTAAAGTGGCCAGTAGAGTACAGCACAGAGTAAAGTGGCCAGTAGAGTACAGTAGAGTACAGTAGAGTACAGTAGAGTACAGCACAGAGTAAAGTGGCCAGTAGAGTACAGCACAGAGTAAAGTGGCCAGTAGAGTACAGTAGAGTACAGTAGAGTACAGTAGAGTACAGCACAGAGTAAAGTGGCCAGTAGAGTACAGCACAGAGTAAAGTGGCCAGTAGAGTACAGTAGAGTACAGTAGAGTACAGTAGAGTACAGCACAGAGTAAAGTGGCCAGTAGAGTACAGCACAGAGTAAAGTGGCCAGTAGAGTACAGTAGAGTACAGTAGAGTACAGTAGAGTACAGCACAGAGTAAAGTGGCCAGTAGAGTACAGCACAGAGTAAAGTGGCCAGTAGAGTACAGTAGAGTACAGTAGAGTACAGTAGAGTACAGCACAGAGTAAAGTGGCCAGTAGAGTACAGCACAGAGTAAAGTGGCCAGTAGAGTACAGCACAGAGTAAAGTGGCCAGTAGAGTACAGTAGAGTACAGTAGAGTACAGCACAGAGTAAAGTGGCCAGTAGAGTACAGTAGAGTACAGCACAGAGTAAAGTGGCCAGTAGAGTACAGTAGAGTACAGTAGAGTACAGTAGAGTACAGTAGAGTACAGCACAGAGTAAAGTGGCCAGTAGAGTACAGTAGAGTACAGTAGAGTACAGTAGAGTACAGCACAGAGTAAAGTGGCCAGTAGAGTACAGTAGAGTACAGTAGAGTACAGTAGAGTACAGCACAGAGTAAAGTGGCCAGTAGAGTACAGTAGAGTACAGTAGAGTACAGTAGAGTACAGCACAGAGTAAAGTGGCACAGAGTACACAGTATAGTACGAGCCCCCATGGGCACATTCCTGGGGGTCTGGATGTATACAGTATACAGTACACAGTACAGTACAGTACAGTACAGTACAGTACAGTACAGTACAGTACAGCACAGCACAGCACAGCACAGCACAGTACAGTACAGTACAGTACAGCACAGCACAGTACAGTACAGCACAGTACAGTACAGTACAGTGACTGTAAATACATGTATAGTTGCACCACCAGACAAATGCAGCCAGACGTGCAAGGTCTGTCTACATTTAGCCTCGGAAACCCAGACGTTTTTATTTCCAGGGAGAAGAAAAAGTCTGGGTCCGAGTCCACTTCAAATTGGCATAGAGTAGCGCAAACGTCGATCACTCTCTGCTGATTTCTGATCGTCTGCAACTTTGTTAAATTGACACACACGCGCACACCCGTATCCTGCCGGGAGCTGCCTATGCCATAGAAAGCATAGGTGAGTTCCAGGCTAGGCTACATTTGACCTCTTCAGAATGAGGAAGGAATCCTGAAAATTATACTCTGGGAAATGCCCAGGTAAATAAAAAATCACACCCGTGTGAACTGAGTGGTGTAAGGTAATGAAATCATGTCTGACGTAATGTGTGCAGAGAAAATGAGCACGGTTGCTATGTTCACCCTGTTCACCCGGGTGTGACTTAATTACGTCAGAAATTATTTTGAACATAGCAACCATGCTCATTTTTTCTGCACACAAAAGCCAGTTGTAGGAGTGGTTTACACCACTCAAAAAGCCAGTTGTAGGAGTGGTTTACACCACTCAAAAAATATAACTTCAATGTAAAAATCTTGGGGTAATAGAATTAATTTAAAGGGATATTCAGTGATTTCACTTAATTCAAATATCACTTATCTTTTGGATAATCCTCCCTACTATAGAGTGTGCTGACCATATAAGGAGTTCCTCCCTGTCCCCAGTGAGCCCCTGGGGTCAAAAAACCCTAGTTTCGGTCTGGGCTTTGGGTGGCAAAGCCTTCATCCAATCAGGATGAGAGGGGCCTTCCTCCAATCATGATCGAGTGGGACGGGCCTTGGTGCATGTGCTGTTGGTCTGTTGTACTTCCCCCACTGTAGAGCGTGTGCATGTGCACATCTTGTTACCGGGCGGACCAGGGTTTTTTCCAAATCACCGAATGCTCCTTTAAGTATGGTGTTGGAAAAAAATCGACGACGATAATGTTTTGAATGATTTCCAATGGGAGTGTGTTGCGTAACTATTTCCACTATGCCGATGAGGCGATGAGCTACGTGGACGCGGTCACGTCTGCCATTTTCATGTGATCTCGTCCAAAATGCCCCCCAAAATAAATCTTTCAACTCTGGCCTGTTTTTGTACGAGAGAGCACCATCCGTTTTCCATTGGGAAAACCCCAAAAATCTAAAGACAAACAAACAAAAAAGAAATGCTTTGTGTAAATATGGCCTACGGCTATTAGTCCTTCCCACACCTGGCTCACTTTGAATCCACTCTATGGTTCTTTGATGTATGATATCCCACTGTCTTTTCTCTCTCTCTCTCTCTCTCTCTCTCTCTCTCTCTCTCTCTCTCTCTCTCTCTCTCTCTCTCTCTCTCTCTCTCTCTCTCTCTCTCTCTCTCTCTCTCTCTCTCTCTCTCTCTCTCTCTCTCTCTCTCTCTCTCTCTCTCTCTCTCTCTCTCTCTACTACATATTTCCATTTTGCACCAATATTATACTACCATGTCTTAATACAGTGTTGCTTTTTACAAATAAAATAAGCAAATTAAGGTTGATCACAAAGTTAGTGTGGGTATCAGCAGGCTACTTTGATGGGAATGCGACGTTGAAGAACAACCGCTGCAGGGTTTGACTGTGAACAGTGAATCATTCTAGTTTCTTACCTTGTGGCTCATGCTAGTCATTTGAAGAATTTTATAATCCAATAATTATATAATCCAAGGTTTGTTTGTCTGGAGATCCAACGCTATGTCATATTATTAAAGTAAGTAAACTTTAAGAAGCGCTGGTCATTGTGCTGCAGTCAGTGAGAAGCTGGTCCGCTCTGCTAATTGATCTGACCTATATATTTGCGCAACTGACTGGCATGAGGGTAATTACTTATTTGGCAGCACCTGCAATTCCAATAGGACATTTGAAAAGGCTTTCATATATTAATAATTTTTTCTAATAAGGTTTGGCCTTATAGATTTTGTATAGTTTTGGATATTGATTCATTAATTAACACAAAAATGTTTCTCCCAGGCGGCTCTGATGTGCATGCCTCATTGTTATTCATTAATTGATATTTAAAATAAATATTTGAATGAATCATGCTGTAGTAGGCCTATACCTAATTTTGTAAAATCTATTTGCACTGCAGTGTTTCAGATCAAGATTGTTTTCTGTGCCTATCAAATAAGAGGGAAAAATGGTCTTGGTCTCGGTCTCGGTCTCGACCTGCTAGGTCTTGGTCTTGGTCTTGGTCTCGGCCCCCTAGGCTCGCAGCGGTCTTGGTCTCGGTCTCGGTCTCGACCTGCTAGGTCTTGGTCTTGGTCTTGGTCTCGGCCCCCTAGGCTCGCAGCGGTCTTGGTCTCGGTATCGGTCTCGACCTGCTAGGTCTTGGTCTTGGTCTTGGTCTCGGCCCCCTAGGCTCGCAGCGGTCTTGGTCTCGGTATCGGTCTCGACCTGCTAGGTCTTGGTCTTGTCTTGGTCTCGCTTTAGGTGGTCTCGACTACAACACTACCTTACACCACTCAGTTCACACGGGTGTGATTTTTTTTTTACTATAACCACCGTTTAGGTGGTCACCTTATCACCTAAAACTGGAGTATGAATAGGCCTTTTAACCCATTTAGGCCTGACGTCGAAATGTAAAAGGTGTCTTCTAAATCCTGACAGTTTTCTGAAAAACCCATGTTTCTATGTCAGTGGTTCTCAAACATATCCTTGTCAAAGACCCAAAATATATATGACATTGGCCCGCGGCGCCGACCCCCATCTGAAAATATGTTGTTCCAGGGACCCTCCCAGTAGCAAAGATTTGAGTTAAAAAAAACTCGCTCTGTAACAATATATATTCAAAGATTTCAGGCACATTTTCACGATTTTTCAAAAATAGCAGACCTACAAGCTCGTAGCGCGGCACTCGGTGCCCTGCTATGAGCTGTAGATCTGCTATTTTTCAACAGCTAAAGCATAACATAATGCTTAAAACACCAAAAGGGGTTCCCACCCCAAAATGTAAAGACCACTCCTAGACAAGGACAACTTTGAAACAGTTTTGTTCCTTCTTCATTTATAAAGCGGAGACCGACGTTCATAACCTGACTCCGCCAGATGGTGGCAGCATTGAGTCACAGGTTCCACAACGCCATCTCCATCTGGTCTCTCTCGGGCAGAGACGATGTACCCGAACCAGCGTATTTCGGACCGATCGGCGGCAGCTAGAGGCTCCCGGGATCAAGGCGAGACTGACGACGCATTGAAGCTGCGCCACAGCACACATGGTAATCACAACCCAACAGGACTACAACTCCAAATTATTATGGAGGTATAGCAGCTGATTCGGGGTTCATCGTCTCTGCCCGAGAGACAAGACTTTAATTGACTTTATTATGGATCCCCATTAGCACTTGCAAAAGCGTGGCTGTTCTTCCTGGGGTCCAGTACAACAAAAACACAACACATCATCCACCACAACTCACAGACTGAGTAGCAAAGTGACATTTTCAGATCCACGGAATGCAGAGAATCAGGTTACAACATTCAGGCAATCATATAAAAATGCTTACGTCCCCCCCCCCCCCCCCTCACATTCATAAAACTGCACGTTCAAGGCGCCGATTCTGGTTGTCATACATCTCAATAATTGTAGGAACCCGACACAACTGCATGACAGGCAGAGGCTGTCATGTCATTACACGTATGAAGAGACCGCTACACGCGGACGGACGCATACATTTATCTGATGTAATTAATGTACAATACATGCACATCATGCGCGGCGCTGCAGGGAGTCCTTTAATTGGTCCATCAATTGACAAAAGTGTCAACGGCTGAGACTTTTAACCCGCTGAAATCGGGAAAGCATCCGTGCGATTTTAGATTTTAGCAGATCTACGAGCTTGTACGAGCTTGTACGAGCTTGTACGAGCTTACGAGCTTGTACGAGCTTGTACATCTGCTGTTAAAAAAAGATCTTGAAAATGTTGAATCGTTTAAAAAAAACTAATCACACCCGTGTGAAGTGAGGGGCGCTAATATATTAAAGTCTAAATGTTGCTATGATTAGGTGATGTAATGGTGATGTAAAACAAACGGTGTCAAAACAAACAAACTAAATTATCTTTATTGTTAATGTTTGTGTTAGGGGACAAGATGACGTACATTTTCCCTTCATTGTCAATGGTGTTTTTAACACAACAAACATTGAACTAAAAACAAACATTAAACCTGTATATAGGAGGGGCTAGCTCCCCTCAAACATAACACAAATCTTCTCTTCTGGGTGTCCCTGTCTGGCACAACACACTTGAAGTGTTCACGACCAAATATATATCAATGTAGGCGTCCTTGGCTGGAAAGGGTTTGAGAATTACACATTGAGAGATGCATTTTTTTTTGTAGAATCGGTCCCAGGTTTGAATGGGTTAAGACAAATCAATGGTATAATTGTGTGCTTCTTGAGCAGTGCTGTCACACTTTGTGGTGACAGGACGTCTAGTCAGTGAGATCTCTCTCTCTCTCTCATCTGTTGTTGCAAAAGAACACAAAACGTATCATATAAAGATGCTTCCATGTTGAGTTTGTTAGTTACTCATATTAATTATTTAATCTGCCGAATACACCATATCACGTATTTGATCGCTTATATGTCAATATGAAACGACTATACGCAGAAAACCAACCTTTAGTCCTGTCCCGGTTGCTAGGCAACGCCTTCGTCACCCCCAGCACAAGGACGAGTGCGCAGGCACACCATGGGGACCCATTCAATGTAGGGTTTTCTTTGGCCGCTTAATCCGCGATCGAAATATTACCGTTTCTGGCGAAAGGTAAACACCGTGAGCTAATGCTAACATTAGCCGTTTCTTCTTCTCTCTAAATGAGTAGAAATCTCGTCATTTCCGACGGCAGATGCTAACTACCTCCCCAGACCACTAGGTGGCAGTCAAATCGGCCACATCGGTGAATGTCATCTAATTTGCTGCTACACCGATGGCAGTCAACAAGGTACGGTTATACGTCCCGAAAATAGCCAGCAGGAGGCAGTATAGAGACCAGGACTAATGCAAGTTTTTGAGCGGTGCCTGACCGCTCCAACTAGTCTGACCGTCTGCAATACCACTGGGTGACCTAAAGTGGCACTGTTGAGCAGGCCGTAGAACCTCCTGATTGACACGCACGCACGCACGCACAGTCTCACACACACACGTCGCACACGCACACACAGTCAGTAACTATAACAAAAGTATACAGTAGGTGCACCGCTCAGTTCAGATGGGTCTGATTTTTGCGAGGGTACCTACCTACCCTATGGGGCACGGGGACAACATGCAAACTCCATACAGAAAGGCCCTTTTTTCAAAAACATTTTTAAACAGTGAAATATACGCAAGAGAGGGCCCGAAATCTTTAAAAAAAAGAAAAGAAAAGAAAAAAAATAAAGATTATGAAAGTTTTCAAATAATTGTGGTGGAATAAACCGTACAATATCTGCCTCCGAGATGTAGTGGGGCGTACAAGCATAACGTTCTTTTATGATATATGCATAAGTAAAATCACCTAAAAGTTTTACTAGAGTAAATGTACTTTCCAACACTTGTGTGGACACTACAGTTCAAAGGGGGTTTTCAAAGCGATTTCAAAGGCGTGTGTCCTGGGCTCAGCCCCACTGTGAACCTCTTCAAAGGCGTGTGTCCTGGGCTCAGCCCCACTGTGAACCTCTTCAAAGGCGTGTGTCCTGGGCTCAGCCCCACTGTGAACCTCTTCAAAGGCGTGTGTCCTGGGCTCAGCCCCACTGTGAACCTCTTCAAAGGCGTGTGTCCTGGGCTCAGCCCCACTGTGAACCTCTTCAAAGGCGTGTGTCCTGGGCTCAGCCCCACTGTGAACCTCTTCAAAGGCGTGTGTCCTGGGCTCAGCCCCACTGTGAACCTCTTCAAAGTCGTGTGTCCTGGGCTCAGCCCCACTGTGAACCTCTTCAAACAAAGGTTTAAGGATTAATCAAGCACAGGTGAGCTTCATTGTTTTCCCTGAAGGCTTGACTCTCACACACGCACGCACGCACGCACGCACGCACGCACGCACGCACGCACACACACACTCCCTCCAATGTAATGTTCTCTGAACCGCTCATCAATCACTCAGGACTCAGGAATAAACAAATCGTTGCTGTCGGGATAGAAACCTCTCATGTCCATATTCTATCTAACGTATGGCGTCACACGAAAGCATCAAAGCGCGGTGCGAAGCCACGAGAGACACTGACGGGCGAGCTCCGGCGAGCGAGTCACCGTTCTGGACATGGCGAAGTATCCGTTCTGTGATCGTTAAGGCTCATTCATAGTCTGGATTTTCGGTGGTGAGGTGACCACCGAACTACAACATGACGTCACTGAGCCGCGGTGAAGAGCAAACCACCGCCACCGCCGCAGCCCTTCTCTGTTTTTACTCACCACTGCTCAACGTTATTTCAGCTCCGGTGGTCACCTCACCACCGAAAATTCCGACTATGAATGAGCCTTTAGAGTTATACGTCCCGACGGGGACAGAACCCGTTCTGTGATCGCCAGATTTGACCCGGGGGCGAGTGTGTTTTGGGGAGACCGCTCGTCTATCTCTGCTGTAGGTTCATTTTTTGTTTCAGGAAATGTGGCGTTTGCAGTAATTAATTATTACCTTGGCCTGGGAATATCTGCCTGGGCACACCCATTTTTTTTTTATTTATTAATTAATGAATTAATAGTAATTTTTAATTAATTAATATGCTTTTTTGCCTTCAATTTCCTAAAAAAAATCAGAACTCAGAACTGCATTTAAATGAACTATTTACTGGACAATACAACCAACCAACCAACCAATACAACAGGACAACACACCAACCAATCAACCAACCAACCAACCAATACAACAGGACAACACACCAACCAACCAACCAACACAACTGGACAACACACCAACCAACCAACCAACCAACCAACCAACCAATAGAACAGGACAACACACCAACCAACCAACCAATACAACAGGACAACACACCAACCAACCAACCAACCAACCAATACAACAGGACAACACACCAACCAACCAACCAATACAACAGGACAACACACCAACCAACCAACCAACCAACCAATACAACAGGACAACACACCAACCAATCAACCAACCAACCAACCAATACAACAGGACAACACACCAACCAACCAACCAACACAACTGGACAACACACCAACCAACCAACCAACCAACCAACCAACCAATAGAACAGGACAACACACCAACCAACCAACCAATACAACAGGACAACACACCAACCAACCAACCAACCAACCAATACAACAGGACAACACACCAACCAACCAACCAACCAACCAACCAACCAATAGAACAGGACAACACACCAACCAACCAACCAATACAACAGGACAACACACCAACCAACCAACCAATACAACAGGACAACACACCAACCAACCAACCAACCAACCAATACAACAGGACAACACACCAACCAACCAATACAACTGGACAACACACCAACCAATCAACCAACCAACCAAGAGGCTTTGATTTGATTGTGAAGACATGAATTACAACCAATAATGAACCAATAAAGACATGTTTAGTAGTTTATTGTTTACTTTATCAAAGCATCCTCCTAACAAAGCCAACTGAAAGTGTGGGCAGTTTTTCCACTTGGGATTTCTTCAACCACTTTTTTTTTACTCTCTCAAAAACAACTCTCCACACAGGCAGGTGCAAGCACATCTGTAACTATGGATGCTGCCTTGGTACAACCATTTTCTGTCATTTTCTTTGCAATATCAGAGTCTGGAAACATGACCGATGAGAGCTTACTGCCACAGTCTTCTGATCTGTATGACTGGGAGTGTTGCACTATGTGGTATGAAACCAGTGGTTCCCAAATTGCGGTCCGGAGACCCCTAGGGGTCCTTGAGGGAGTTCCAGGGGGTCCCCAGCTAAATGATAGTTAGGAACCAAATGGACCCTTATGGGCCTGTAACTCCGAGTGTGTACAAATGGACCCGAACAGGTGCATTTGGTTGAGAATCAGGTGCATTTGGTTGAGCATCCATATCTTTAATTTGGTGTTATTCATGCTCGTGTTTTTTAATGTTTATGCCTTTTCTTTTCTTTTTTTTTCTCCATTGCTCTGTAAAGCACTTTGAGCTGCATTTCATGTCATGAAAGTTTTATTATTATTATTATAGAGCTGTTTACATCTTCTCTACTTCTCTTATGGGGGGGGTCCCGGCATATATTTTCAAATGGGGGTCCACGACCACGGGCTAGTAATTGGTGTCAATTTGGGGGTCCTTGACATGAAAAAGTTTGGGAACCACTGGTATAAAACTATAAACACTATAGTTATTTCAGCTGCTGTTACCTTAGTATCTGTGTTGGAGTCTTGTTTTGGTCCCAAACATCCACTCAGTGAAGACTCCTGCAGCACATGAGTTTGTGAGTCTTGCAATGCATGGCTTCACTCACGGATAAATACTTCCCCAGTCCTTGTTGTTGTTGTTGTTGTAAACTGCATTCCCTTTTCTTTGCCGTGGTCTTAGTTTCTCCTCCATGTTTCTTTCGTCACAATTGTCGCTAACTTCGCTAAGACGCTAACTTGTGCTGTGTTTCAGGTGTTGTGTTGTTTTGTTTTGGTGGGCGTTCACTACTAAACTAGCGTGCCCAGCTGTTTGATTGACAGCCAAATGAGCCAATCCCATTCCTACCTATGGTAGTACTCTGCTCCCCACCCCACACACACAGAATGTCGCGCACACACACACACAGAATGTCGCGCGTCCCCCCACACACATGAATTGAACATGGTGGACCCTGTTGTAAACAAGTGTAATGCTTAATTGGGTCGTCCACTCACAGTTAACAGCCTTTGTATTGAGTTTGTGCTTGAAATGTACTGTAATTCTGCAAACTGTTAATACAATTTTCAATCAATCAAACGGCGCGCGCAATGGGTCTGGTCCACACGATTCGATAGAGCACCAAGATACCCATGTACCTGGCTAAATACTTCCTTAATGTCGCCGAAGTCCACACCCACAACACCAGAGGGTACACAACTAACCATGTGCAACCCAGATTCGGCACAAAGAAGGGACTAAATTATTTTCGCTCCTATGCCAATTCTCCTATGCCAAATGTGGAACGCCCTACCAACAGTCATTAAGACATGCAAATAAATGGTAAATGGTGCATTTATTTCTCCAAGGCGCTTTACAGAGATTGTGCATTACATTCACCCATTCACACACACACACATTCATACACCGATGGCAGAAGAAACCATGCAAGGCACCAACCAGCACATCGGGAGCAATTAGGGGTTCAGTGTCTTGCTCAAGGACACTTCGAGGGAGCCCGGGTTCGAACTGGCAACCTTGCGGTTTCCATCCAGCCACTCTACCCCTGAGCCACTGCCGCCCTAAATCCCAAGTCTCTTGACTCCTTCAAAACCACTCTCAAAGGGCACCTATACGGACGGCCGCAATTTGAAAGGCCCTCATAAAACCTGAATCCCCCACCCACCACTTTTTCCCCTCACTGTAGGCCTATGTATGTTTGTTTCTATCCATTTTTTTTACCTCCCCTATGATGATTTCCTGTTTTTTTGCTATATAGCCTAAAGCATATTTGTACGTCTCTAATTTATATGATGAATTGGACATGGTGGGCCCTATTGTAAACAAGTGTAATGCTTTATGGTGTCGTCCACAGTTGATTGATTGATTGATTGATTGAAATTTGTATTAACAGTTTGCAGAATTACAGTACATTTCAAGCACAAACTCAATACAAAGGCTGTTAACTGAGTGGACGACCCAATTAAGCATTACACTTGTTTACAACAGGGTCCACCATGTTCAATTCATCAAAACATTTAGAGACGTACAAATAGACAAAGAACAGAACAGGAATTCATCATAATGGAGGTAAAAAGGGAAAAGAAACATATACAGTGAGGGGAAAAGGGGGGAGTTAACAGTTTTGTTTTGAGATCAAACACACACGGCCCGCCTCCTGGCCCAGCTGTGTGTCTCTGATGACAGTCTCCGCTCCACTTATTTTTGAGTGGTGCAAACCACTCCAACAACTGGCTTTGTACCCGTGTACCCGTGTTCGTACCAAAACAATGAGTCACTGACATTACGTCAGACCACAGCTGATCAGGCTATATAAGACCTTGCACCACTCAGTTCACACGGGTGTGATTTGTACTGTACATTTGGATGTAAAGTTTTCAAACATAAGGGTGACATGTATGCATGCAAACTGTCCTGTGTGTGTGTGTGTGTGTGTGTGTGTGTGAGTGTGAGTGTGAGTGTGAGTGTGAGTGTGAGTGTGAGTGTGTGTGTGTGTGTGTGTGTGTGTGTGTGTGTGTGTGTGTGAGAGAGAGAGAGTGTGAGTGAGTGAGTGAGTGAGTGAGTGAGTGAGTGAGTGAGTGAGTGAGTGAGTGAGTGAGTGAGTGAGAGAGAGAGAGAGAGAGAATCCTCACAAACCTTTTCTTGTGGAGTTAGTTTCTATAAAATGGTATGATCCATTCATAGGGTACCACCAACATAATGGTATGATCCATTCATACCATGTCGACATGAGCTGAAGGATCACTAACCCTATAACCAAAACTAGTATAACTGCACTACTACGAGCTTGTAGACCTGCCATTTTTGAAAAGTCGGGAAAACGTGTGCAAATCTTTGAATATATATTTTTTCACAGCGAACATTTTTTAACCCATAGGATATATATCTTCGCTTCTGGGTGGGTCCATGAAACAATATATTTTCAGATTGGGGTGGGCGGCCAATTACATATAATCTTTAGTTAAGTCCTTCACAGGAAATAGTATGAGAACCACTGACATGGAAACTTTTTTCTTTCTTTCCAGAAAACGTAGATTAGATTTAGAAGACATTTTGTAGAATCTGGCCTCAGTCCTTGACACAACTAGAACTGCACTCTGTCGAGTGCCTACTTGCTTGTTGCACACAAGTAGGCCATAAATGGCCTACTAGTGCGCAAGCAGAGCGCGCAAGTGCTGTAGACCGCTACAAACTTTCAAATCGTATAGTCTCACATTTGAATTATTAGATTTAGCTATTTGCTATGTACCTTCTGAAGGAAAAAAAGTAGTATTTCTAAGTATGGTAAAATCATCGTTACGTCACCGTCAACTATACCCTGGCATTGGTACATATATTCATCACGTCATATGCTCATATGTCCATATATGTGTACATGTCTATATGTATGTATATGTAGTTTTCTGAGTTGATGGTTGATGGTATAATGTGATCGGCTGGGTGGTTTGATGCGTATGTACTTGACACTGAAACGTATCATCATTACGTCACCATCGTCAACCAATTATACCCTGGCATTGGTACATAATCTTCATCACGATTCACGGAAAAGATACCTGCACGGTCAGCTTCTGTATGTCCGTATGACATCATATCACGTGCATTCTAAGGGACATTGGTACATATCTTCATCACGTCATGGGACATATGCTTCGTAGCATGACAAAAACACACCACGGTCAGCTTGGGGCCAGCATATGACGTCATAACATGTGCTGGCCCCGGACACGCGCATCGTAGCACCTGACTGAAAACATGACTCGCACGCTCTGCTTGCGCAAGTAATTGAATGAAACCCTCTGTAAATTAAACTAACACTAGTTGGCCATGGTTGGCTCTGTACTTGGTAGACAAACAGGCACACCAGTGTTGGTGAGGCAGTGGTGGAAAGTAACTAAGTACTGTACTTAAGTACAATTTTGAGGTATTTGTACTTTACTTGAGTATTTCCAATTTCCAGTACTTTTACTTCTACTCCACTACATCTCCAGAGGCAACATTTGCACTTTTACTCCACTGAAATTATTTGAAAACTTTAGTTACTAGTTACTTTGGAGATTTAAATTTTGATTAGAAAACATACATTAACCACTTCAACCCTATACATTTCGGCCATTTGAAAATAGCCGATCTACAAGCTCACAATGCGTCGCAACTATTTTCAATAGATTTTCTACACATGTTGAACTTGTGAAATGGGACATTCTGCTATATGAATACTTTTACTTTTAGTACTTTAAGTACATTTTGATGCCGATACCTTTGTACTTTTACTCAAGTACATTTTCAATTCCATACTTTTACTTGTAACGAAGGAGTTCTAAATTGCAGTATTGGTACTTTTACTTAAGTAAAACAATCGAGTACTTTTTTCCACCACTGTGGTGAGGTGCTAATGGCCTCGGGCAGTAAACTTAGAAAGATAAAGGCTTGTTGGTGACAGGTTAGACAGCTCGATGGGTTGCTATGGTTACTATAGGGTCACGTGGTGTTGGGTGGTACGTCAGACAGGTAGTAAAGTCAGCTGTTCACCGGTGGCGTTTCATGAATGGAAGGAGAGGGGGTGAACGGCGGGGAAGTCCTACTTTGCTGACAGCTTTACAAACGCAAACGCTAAGGCTGAGCTCACACCTTTCATGCAATTCTCTGTGCTCGTTGGGTGTTGTGTCATGGCCGCCCAGCGGCCCAATGCATTTCCAATGGAGGTCACATGGTTTGACCCAACATTGTGTTGTGTGAGGGGGAGGGGAGCAGCGAATGCGCCCCTCCCCCTCACACAACACAATGTTGGGTCAAACCATGTGACCTCCATTGGAAATACATTGGGCGGCCATGACACAACACAACATGCATCCAACGAGCATCCAACGAGCACGAGAATTGCATGAAAGGTGTGAGCTCAGCCTAAGGCTGAGCTCAGACCTTTACTGCATTGCTGTATGCTTGTTGGATGAATGTTGTGTAGTGTCATGGCCGCCCCAATGCATTTCCAATGGAGGTCACATGGTTTGACACAACATTTGTGTTGTGTGAGGGGGAGGGGGCAGTCGAAACACAGCTGAAAGCCATACAACAGACCATGTGACCTCCATTGGAAATGCATTGGGGCGGCCATGACACTCACAACGCTGTAAAGGTCTGAGTGAGGCCTTAGACAACACCATGCTGCTATCTGTATACTATTTTGCACAACACACTTTGGTATGATGCCAAATCAATTGTTTTAACACAGCCGACGCTAATCGCGTATCAATACGTTATCAATTAATCAAACGTCCGGTGCGAACCACGTATCCATACGTTCTAATCACTTTTTTATAGCATACTTTCATTCATCTTTTTACCCACCCGGACAATGAAGAACCATCCCCCTATCATTGCTGCTTAGTCCCGCTCACGTGATCAGAAAAAAAAACCAAAAAAGAAAAACCCCCTCCCCTCCTGAAAACAGGAGGGCGGGCCGCTTTACGTGTATAAGCCAGTGTAAAATGGATGCGCCCATGCCGATCTAGTCGGTGTGTGAAAAGAATCAAATTTCACCTAACCTCGCCTCACCAGGCTTTCCTCCACCTATTGGCTTTTACCCAACACTATAATACTCGATTCCCCCCTCCCCTCCTGTTTCTCCTGCAGGAGGAGGGCCTTGCGAGATGGGGGCTCATGTCTCGGAAAAAAACATGATGAACGGAACACTGTTACGCTGCCTAACACATGATCTGCAGATTCTGCACCAGATCGGCATTGCACAACGTCTGCAACACACATGGACAGATGCATGTTTACTTCTTCATACTGTAGCGACCAAACGATCCCCGAGCCTACAATACTACGAACTAACAAACGAACTACAGTATCGAGAGGGGCCGCCATGACAACAGACAGTCTACCGTTGGGGGATCACGTATCGCCATGCAGAGCCGTCATAATCGGAGATCGCTCGGACGTGTGATTGTAACGCTTTTTTATTCATTATAATTGTAGTGATAAGACCGCAATGAACGCGTCGGGGACGTAATCGACCCGGGTGTAATGTATAACGAACTTTTCCGCGTCCTAAACCGTGCATGCCCAGGCATGTTCCCCTATACTAGCTTGAAAAACAAAATCAGCTCATGATGACAACGCGTCTCACCGTTATACTATAGTTCTGAACCGAACGGTGGAATGGGACTTTTTATAGCCGTACGATCAAGACTTTTGCTGCCCAATGTGCCCATGACCCCCCCCCCCCCAATGTTACTGCGATCAAAACAATGAAAGCAGTGAATCATCATCATCATCTAAAGAAAGCAGAGTGATGAAGGTTTATAGTCAGACATTGACAGGCAGATATAACAATAAACACAATAAATATGCTATACATCCTATACACCGAATGAAAGCCCTGAATGTGTACTTTTACGAGGAAAACATTGATCCCATGTACAGTTTGTCATAAATTGGTTACTGGGTGGATGCACATTGCGCCCACCAGATATAACTGCAGAGAAGACATGGACCCGAACTCAATATTCACAAAATAAGGCCTATAGCGACATATAAATACTATATACCGTATGAAACAGAAGACTCTCTGCTTTCATAAGAAAAAAACTTCTACTGTAGTAATAATAAAAATCACACCCATGTGAAGTGAGTGGTGCAACTCTGTCCCATATTCTGTTCTCTGCTTATTCAATACAGCTCGCTATATACGGACTGAGGCAGAAAGTCATGTAAACCTTTTATTTACAGTTTGGTCTGTAAACTTCTACTGTAATAATAAAAATCACACCCCTGTGAAGTGAGCGTTGCAACTGTTCTGTACTTATTCACTACAGCTCGCTATATACGGACTGAGACAGAAAGTCATGTAAACCTTTTATTTACAGTTTGGTCTGTAAACTTCTACTGTAATAATAAAAATCACACCCCAGTGAAGTGAGCGGTGCAACTGTTCTCTACAGTTGCACCGCGCAACTGACTTTCTGCCTCAGTCCGTATATAGCGAGCTGTAGTGAATAAGTACAGAACAGTTGCAACGCTCACTTCACAGGGGTGTGATTTTTATTATTACAGTAGAAGTTTACAGACCAAACTGTAAATAAAAGGTTTACATGACTTTCTGTAAACCTTTGTTGTGATTTTTATTATTACAGTAGAAGTTTACAGACCAAACTGTAAATAAAAGGTTTACATGACTTTCTGCCTCAGTCCGTATATAGCGAGCTGTATTGAATAAGCAGAGAACAGAATATGGGACAGAGTTGCACCACTCACTTCACATGGGTGTGATTTTTATTATTACTACAGTAGAAGTTTTTTTCTTATGAAAGCAGAGAGTCTTCTGTTTCATACGGTATATAGTATTTATATGTCGCTATAGGCCTTATTTTGTGAATATTGAGGAGTTCACGTCCATGTCTTCTCTGAAGTTATCTGGTGGGCACAAGCTGCATTCAATAACCAATTACTGTCTAACTGTAGATGGGATCAATGTATACTGTTTTCCTCGTAAAAGTACACATTCAGGGCTTTCATTCGGTGTATAGGATGTATAGGATATTTATTGGGTTCAATTTTATATCTGCCTGTCAATGTCTCTGACTTTAAACCATCCATAACTCTGCTCGCTGTTCAAGATAACCACTTCCAGGCAAATGCAGGTGTTGCAAAAAGGTCAATATCTCCAGAATGGAACATGGTAAAATCAAAATGTATTTTTTAAATTGAAGTGGACAAGTTCAGCTTTCTTTTGATGTATGCGTGTGATTCTCGCTATAAGAGAACATTTTGCTGTGGGCCCCCGAACAAGGCCTTTGTGCAATGTTAAACGGTAGCAACATCCAAATAGGCCTGCCGAGATCTTGTAGCAATCAAAGTGTTAATATACCTTTAATGAATGAATAAAACGCAGTATACTGGAGAAGTGAGTCCTTGGCATGCAGCGCGTCTGGCAGTACATTTCCCCGCGTTTAGCCTCTCGGTGGCTTAATTGTATTGTAAATGTATTTAGTCGGGACAGTGTATATTAATGGACATTACATTAAAAATGCAGTGTAAATATACCAGATTTAGCAAAACATGCTAATTTCCATCTGCAGTCACAGACATCAAACATCAAACAATACAAACAGGACTGACATACAGGACATAGCATACAAATACCTAGTACATTTCAAACGTAATAAGACTAGTAAGAATAAAAAATAAGAAAAGATTAAACTAGTATTAGGGTAGGTTTACTCTAATAAGCTCTCTAATACAGCATAAAAAAAGAGATACACCTAAAATAATCATGAATGGTGTATCTAAGTTCGTCGCCATACAAGGCTTATACTTATACTTAGACTTATATTTATACTTATACTAGTAATAGTATGTCCTTTTGTCCTCTGGTTTCCAGGATATGACTATCCCAAAATTACAACAAAAACCTCAAACAAACTATTAGTAATGAATACTGTACTAAAACTAAGCATTTTCACGAAACAAAAAAAAAACTCTCAAACTTTAATGACTAATTAAAACTAATTGGAATTGAAGACGTGAAGTCAAAAAGCGAATGAAACTGGAAGCGAACGAAGAGTTCAAAGCCATAACAACTAAACCGCGGACAGCATGTTTCACATTTCATCAGCAAAGCATCCGTTGTCTTCAGTGCTTTGTAGATGATCCTGTGGCTGATGTGTCAGTTGAACTACTGGCCCTGCTAAAGCTGCCGCTATTGCATCACTCTAACCCGCTAAGACCGGGAAAGAATCTGTGTCGTTTTAGATTTGAGCTACTTTTCAATCATTTTAACGGAAATATCCTAAAAAAATGGGGTTGATCCGAGGACTAGACCATTTGACATTCAATGTTCTTTTTCCACAAATGAGTGTTGGAAAATGGCGGTCATCTTATAATCAGAGTCGTCTTATATTCGGTACAATACGGGTAAATATTTGAAAGCCAACATTTTAACTCAAATCATTGCTTTTGTCCCTGGAACGACATGTTTTGAGATGGGAGTCAGTCAAATACATATAATTTTGGGGGTCCTTGACATGAAAAAGATTTGAGAACCACTGATAGAGAAACCTATAGTTTTTCAGAAAAACTGTAGAAGTCGTTTGTAGAATCGTCCCGAGGTCTTTATGGGTTAAAGCTGCTTCCAGTGACTCAATGACTCAACATTTCACAACTTCAAGCAGAAGCGAGCCACCCTCCACCCATCCCAGCAACATACCCACGCACGCACTCGCACGCACGCACGGACGCACGCACGGACAGTTATTTATGAATCCGGCCTGCCTTGGCTCGTGACATAAATGTATCCCTATATACGCTTCATTTTTTTTGTAAGATGGAACAGTAACCGAATGTTTTATCTGAAACATATCGTCTCTGTCGGGCAGAAACCTCAATAGCCTACAGTATGTCAGTGGCAGAAACCTCAATAGCCTACAGTATGTCAGTGGCGTTCTACCATTTAAACCTCAATAGCCTACAGTATGTCAGTGGCGTTCTACCATTTAAACCTCAATAGCCTACAGTATGTCATTGGGATGCATTTCCTGGTCCATGGTAGGGGGCGGGACTGCGACGCTCTATAGTCATCATGGTCACCTGTATTGCTCCACATCTTCTACTCCAGTGGTTCAGAAACGTGTTTGGCCTCAGAGGCAGTCAGTACCCCCTTTGGCCTCAGAGGCAGTCAGTACCCCCTTTGGCCTCAGAGGCAGTCAGTACCCCCTTTGGCCTCAGAGGCAGTCAGTACCCCCTTTGGCCTCAGAGGCAGTCAGTACCCCCTTTGGCCTCAGA
This sequence comes from Electrona antarctica, assembly GCF_951216825.1. Classification (NCBI taxonomy): domain Eukaryota; kingdom Metazoa; phylum Chordata; class Actinopteri; order Myctophiformes; family Myctophidae; genus Electrona; species Electrona antarctica. The sequence goes on along the minus strand of NC_136799.1, from coordinate 4,114,196 downwards.
GGCAGTCAGTACCCCCTTTGGCCTCAGAGGCAGTCAGTACCCCCTTTGGCCTCAGAGGCAGTCAGTACCCCCTTTGGCCTCAGAGGCAGTCAGTACCCCCTTTCCATTATTTCGGAATCCAAGACGTAGCCCCGTGTATACGACTACAACGTTTTGCTTAGAAAGTATTGCCATGAAAAGTCCAGTCCGTCAGTATAGTGACTTTAACGTTAGGTCTCAAATGCTGCTGTGCCCGAGGCCGGCTCGATGGTTCCAAAAGCTGCCATCTGTCAGAGAGAGATGGGGACGGCAGCTTGTCCGAGGATGGCCCTTCTGTGGCCCGACTCTGGAATCTGAGCAATGTTTCATGTCGTCAAAGTGCAGTAAACACAATGGAAGTGTGCAAGTTGAATTTCGCTGGAGGTGATGAAAAATACATGGAATGCTGTGGAATGGTCTTTGAAAGAGCACGCACGCACGCGCACACAAACACACGCACACGCGAGCATGTAGGTGAACTTACACTTTTAAGCTCACATTCGGAATGGTGGTAACATTAAAGCTGCAGTCCGCAATATAATGTCAATACTGTACAACAGAATATATACGGAAAGTATTACTTCGGCCGTTCAAGGACTGATGTGGAGGAAAAGATGGTACTCAGTTGAATTAGCTCAAGGACGAAGTAAACGTTTTTTTTTCTCAAAATGTTGTCAAACTCTGTTGGAAAATATCAGATCTACAAGCTCTGCAGGTGTTGCACATACACAAGAACAGTCAGACATCCAAGCAAGAAGAGGTTAAGTCAGCGGTGCCTTCATTCAGACTGAGGACAAAAAGAACAGGATGATGGTGACGATGCAAGCTGTTTTGGGAGTTAACTTACAACATATTGTCTTATCTCTAAAACGCTTGGCCCCTTCCTTCCGAATCCATTATCCTCCCGATGTTACGCGTCATGCTTTTTGAGAGCATAGTGCCAGCAGAACATGCACATAGTTTGGTACTGCAGATATCAAAGAAATGTCTATGTCTATATCTATGCAGATATCGCAAAGATATTTCAATCTTGAAACCCCATGAGTACCACAGACGAATAACAGTCTAAGTCCACACTATTGATCCATAATATATAAATGATAGATAAGGGTTCAGGACAACGAGGCCTTTTCGTGGAGGGGTCAGTCTGAAATTTGGACTTAGACTGTTTTTCGTCTGTGGGACTATACCCTGCACTTCCCTGCAGTGGGCAACATGACAAATAGTTATAGGTCACATGTGATCGCACACGTACATTTTCAACTCTGAGAAAGAAAGAAAGAAAGAAAGAAAGAAAGAAAGAAAGAAAGAAAGCCTACTTAGTCATTCTTTGCCACCATGCCAGTGGTGCCATAACATTCGTCATTCTTTGCCACCATGCCAGTGGTGCCATAACATTCTTGAATTTCTGGCTGCTATGTCAAACTTAAGCCCAAAACCTCTAGCTCGAACCAAAAGGAAATAGCAAATTCACTCGTAGGATTATTGAAGTGATCGAGAGTCACATACACACACCCTGTTACAACTCACACACCTTCAACGGCAGATACAACACAACAGACATCACAATCACATCATCAGCATTCAATAAGGGCCTGTCTTGCCCCCACCCTTCTCCCATTGTTTATATTGTGTTTAGTTTCCAAGATGGCCGCAGCACCAGGAGGGGGTGGTTCGGAGGTGAGCGGGCTGCATTCAAGACACTTGCCTTGTGTCTGACAACAGCTTTGATGGATGTGTTCTGCCCCCCCCCCCCACATCAAACAAAATGTTTGGTCAGACCATATGGGCTTCCATTGGAAATGCATTGAAACGGCCATTAAACACAGACACAAGACAAACACAAGACAGGTGTCTTGAATTTGTGAATGCAGCCCAGTAAGGGCATATGTCGACCCCACCCCCTCCTGGTGCTGCGGCCATCTTGGAAACTGAACACAATATAAACAATGGGAGAAGGGTGGGGCAGAGAAAGGCCCTAATTCCAGAGACACAACCAGTTACTGAACACACATGTTTCATTGCCACCCAGTCATTGGGCCCCATAATGACGCCAATAGTACAGCATCTTGAATCACACACAGCATACAACACAAGCAGCACCAGCAAAGAAGCAAAAAAACAAAGTTCTTACCGTCTCCATAGTCATCTCCATCCTCCACATCTGGCTAGCTGGCCAGTACTTTCCTCCCAGTATCAATGGCACCGACCAGCCTCATTCTCCTGGCTGCCACCTTCTCACTTCTCAGCATTGGATGTTTAGCAGGGCCAGATCTACCATATGGGCAGCATGTGCGGGCATCAGGGGGCCCTCAAAAATATATATATATTGTTTTTAGCTCCAGGGACATTTGCCCCATTTTGTTATTATCTAAAAAGAGTCAAAATTAGTGTTTTATTGTTGGTGAGAATGCAGCTGAACATTCAACAGCCAATCTAGCGCAACAATGCGCTAGATTGGCTGTTGTTCAAAGTGGGCGGGCCCACTGTGCCGCGTGAGGACAGGTGACAGGTGGAGAGGTGATTCTGGTGGAATATAAGAGTGCGTCTGTCAAGCATGGCTTTGTTTACATTTTGCACTGCACGCATATAGTGCGTCAGGAGGTGGCTCGACAAAAACACTGAAATACATTGGCACTGGCGGATACTCTCACCCATTTGCTTACTATGTGGGTCAAATAAAAAATAATGTATTTGTTACTGCCTGGCTGTCACTCTGGGGCAGGGGAGGTGGCCGGGAAATCGGGAATAGTCCAAAATAACCACATAAAACCGAGGAAAGAAAACGTTGCGCGCCCACAGGTCCGCGCATGCATGACATGTGCAGGGTGGCCCTTCAAGCTTCAGTGCCCAGGGGTCCTTAGAGGTTCTAATCCAGCCCTGATGTTTAGTACTGCACATAGCGTCCTCCTGGTGGTCAGGGCAGGCTCTAGGGTCCAGCATTCACAGCATGGGCGACTGTGGCTCAGGAGGTAGAGCAGGTCGTCCAATGATCCATGGGTCGGCGGTTCGAATCCCGGCTCCTCCTGTCTACATGTCGAAGTGTCCTTGGGCAAGACGCTGCACCCCAAATTGCTCCCGATGTGCTGGTTGGTACCTTGCATGGCTTCCGCTGCAATCGGTGTATGAATGGGTGAATGTAATGCACAATCTATGTAAAGCGCCTTGGATAAAGGCGCTATATAAATGCACCATTTACCATTTACCATTTATGTCACTGGACTCAGGGCTGAGAAGAGGCTGAGCTTGGCGGTCTGGGGTCATCACCCTGGCTCGTGTACCTGCGGAGTAGGCTGAGAGAAACACCATAAGCTTTGAGTAGAAGTAAGTAAGGTAGAAAGAAAGGAAGTGAGCTGACCAAGAGCCCCAGTACTGTACTCTGTACCCTGTCATAGGGTACAGAGTACAGTACTGTACTCTGTACCCTGTCACAACTCACTAGCAACAGCAGACAATCATACACAGCCTGTATACGTATACTGCGTCCATCCGGTTACAACATACACAGCCTAGGCTGCGTTTTACAATTCTATGATAGAATTGTAAAATGTGGCTGTTCGACTGATAGAAATGTAAAACGCAGAATTTTACAATTCTATCAGTCAAACTGCCTAGTTTTACAATTCTATCAGTCGAACGGCCTAGTTTTATCAGTCGAACGGCCTAGTTTTACAATTCTATCAGTCGAACGGCCTAGTTTTAAAATTCTATCAGTCGAACGGCCGCGTTTTACAATTCTATCAGTCGAACGGCCGCGTTTTACAATTATATCAGTCGAACGGCCGCGTTTTACAATTCTATCAATCGAACGGCTGATTCTTACAATTCTATCAATCAAACGGCTGATTCTTACAATTCTATCAGTCGAACGGCCACGTTTTACAATTCTATCATAGAATTGTAAAACGCAGCCGTTCAACTGATAGAATTTTAATGGATTAAGTCTATTTATTATTCCCTGTTGTGATTACAACACAAACGGATCAGCCCAGGAAAAAAAAGCCAGCCGGGGCGAGTGAACCAGACTTACCAGAGTGAAGGCAATCGTTTGGTTGCCGAGCCGTATAGCTGCAGGTTTCAGTTCACTGAGGCAGACGCCAGGGAGGGACAGCTGGCCAGGAGCGATGCTAACTGCAGCGCCGACACACAGGAGACAGCGGTAAGTATACAGGACTGCTGACAACAACAACACACCTGAGTGGGACGTGAGCGACTATACTGTGGCAGCAGAGTTTATGATCTCTAGCCGCAGAGCAGTGGAGGATGAACCATTTACAGTGCAGAGCAGCACCTTGATCTGCTGCCTGAGAGAGGGAGAGAGAGAGAGAGAGAGAGAGAGAGACAGAGAGAGAGAAGACAGAGAGAGAGAGAGAGAGAGAGAGAGAGAGAGAGAGAGAGAGAGATGGTTCACAGACGTCATGTGCTTCATGACCCTTGGCTTGGGTAAGCAGAGCAATGCAAGTCCCATTCACTTCTGTTATAAAGCCAAATGTTAAAAAGCAAATTAGCCTAGAGGCAGTAGTGATTGCGACATCATCTTGGTAAAACCATAAAGGAATGGATTTGGATACGAGCACCCGAGTTTTAAAGTAAAGTACAGATGAGAGCACCCGCACGAATCAGCGTCGCCGGGCAGGTGTGTGTACAACGGTTTGCGTTGCACGCGACGTCAGACCAGCTCATACATAAGGCGTTTCAGTGGTCCAGGACGACTATATTGCGTTGAGTGACCGACAGAGCCAAATACAGACATATATAGATAGAGTGTTTGGAGACAGACACACACACACATCCATAGATAGATGCAGTGGACGGTGAACAAGAACATCCAACAGAAGACGGATGGCCACAGGCCACAGGCACAGGTCATCGCCGTGGCGGTCGGTGACAAGGTGTACACGCTGCACTACACCAACAAGCTGTACCAGAGCGACGCCGACGTGCAGATCGTGGTGCGTGTCCTCAACACAGTGTCCATGCGCTGGACCAAGCTGTACCCGGCGGCGGCGATGGCCGTGCTCATAGAACGATCAGCCCTGGAGGTCCCGTCCAAGCGATACGGCCACTCAGCCGTGCTCATAGACAACGTCATCTATGTGTGGGGCGGCGTCAAGCACACGGGCGGCTACTGCAACGTGCTGTACGCGTTCGACGTGGACGCGCACCGCTGGTTCAAGCCGGCCGTCTCGGGCACCGTGCCGCAGGGCAAGGGCTACCACTCGGCCTGCGTCTCGGACCAGAAGATCATGTACATCTACGGCGGGTGCAACAACGTGACGCAGTGCAACAACGACATCTACCGGCTCGACGCCGCCACCATGACCTGGTCGGTGACCTGGTCGCTGATCAACACGCGGGGCACCCCGGGCCCCGTCCTCGAGTGCCACTCGGCGACCATGATCGGCACGCGGATGTACGTGTTCGGCGGCCACGTGGTCCTGGGCCATGAGGACCAGGACAACAACGTGCGCGTGTTCGACACGGAGACCAACTGCTGGCTGAGCATGCCGTCGGCGCAGCAGCGTCCAGGGGGCAGCCGCTGCCACTCGGCCGTGGCCCACGGCGGCGAGCTGTACATATTCGGCGGCCACATCCTGGGCCAGACGCCCAACGACCTGTGGAGGTTCAGCCCCGACACGAGCTCCTGGCGGAAGATGGAGCCGAGGGGCAAAGGCCCGCGGCGCATCTCCAAGGTGGTCTGCTGCAAGGTGGCCGACCGCGTGGTCGTCTTCGGGGGAAACAGGCACAGGCACGTGGCCAAGTCCGACCACATGTACATCCTGGACCTGCGGCCGAGCCTGAAGACACTGTGCAAGGTGGCGGTCATCCAGTATCGCCTGGAGCAGTCGGAGCTGCCGCACGACCTCCGATGGGAGCTGGGGGCCATGACCACCACCAGGAAGAGGAAGAGGAAGACCAGCATAGACGAATAGAATAGAGGCGGGGCTCTCTGACATCATCATATAAAAGATGGGTGAGTCCTTCCATTTGGCATTGGCCATTGTCGCAGGAAAGGGGGAAGTAAATGTTTCACTTTTCCCAAATTAACAGATTCCATTGACTCCAGCGCTCTGGAGTCAGTGCCAACCGAATGCGAGAAGACCCCGTGAAACGGCCATTTTCGTGCTACAGTGGATCACCTTCTCTAGCCTCAGAGGTCCTAATATGCTAACCGGGACGTTGTGATAATTTTTTTATTGAGCTCCTAACATTTTTGCTACAGGCTATGGGATCTGTAGTAGCAGTCGGTACCATAGCCCAGGTGGAGGGGAATTATTGATTTGTCATCTACTGTATTATTTTTGCTCCAGGGACAGGGCAGAAATGGATGCCAACTGACGAAGACTCCAGGGGCAGGGCAGAAATGGATGCTATATGAAGCTCCAGGGACAGGGCAGAAATGGATGCTATATGAGGCTCCAGGGACAGGGCAGAAATGGATGCTATGAGGAAGGCTCCAGGGACAGGGCAGAAATGGATGCTATGAGGAAGACTCCAGGGACAGGGCAGAAATGGATGCTATGAGGAAGACTCCAGGGACAGGGCAGAAATGGATGCTATGAGGAAGTCTCCAGGGACAGGGCAGAAATGGATGCTATGAGGAAGGCTCCAGGGACAGGGCAGAAATGGATGCTATGAGGAAGACTCCAGGGACAGGGCAGAAATGGATGCTATGAGGAAGGCTCCAGGGACAGGGCAGAAATGAATGCTATGAGGAAGGCTCCAGGGACAGGGCAGAAATGGATGCTATATGAGGCTCCAGGGACAGGGCAGAAATGGATGCTATGAGGAAGGCTCCAGGGACAGGGCAGAAATGGATGCTATGAGGAAGGCTCCAGGGTCAGGGCAGAAATGGATGCTATGAGGAAGGCTCCAGGGACAGGGCAGAAATGGATGCCAACTGAGGAAGGCTCCAGGGACAGGGCAGAAATGGATGCTATATGAGGCTCCAGGGACAGGGCAGAAATGGATGCTAACTGAGGAAGACTCCAGGGACAGGGCAGAAATGGATGCCAACTGAGGAAGGCTCCAGGGACAGGGCAGAAATGGATGCTATATGAGGAAGGCTCCAGGGACAGGGCAGAAATGGATGCTATTATGAGGAAGGCTCCAGGGACAGGGCAGAAATGGATGCCAACTGAGGAAGGCTCCAGGGACAGGGCAGAAATGGATGCTATGAGGAAGACTCCAGGGACAGGGCAGAAATGGATGCTATATGAGGAAGGCTCCAGGGACAGGGCAGAAATGGATGCTATGAGGAAGACTCCAGGGACAGGGCAGAAATGGACGCTATATGAGGAAGGCTCCAGGGACAGGGCAGAAATGGATGCTATATGAGGAAGGCTCCAGGGACAGGGCAGAAATGGATGCTATGAGGAAGACTCCAGGGACAGGGCAGAAATGGATGCTATGAGGAAGGCTCCAGGGGCAGGGCAGAAATGGATGCCAACTGAGGAAGGCTCCAGGGACAGGGCAGAAATGGATGCCAACTGCAGTGCAGTTAAATTGCCTCCTTTTAAATGTGTCTGCTGTTTCTAACGTGACCAGGAGTTATGGAGCATGATGCTCTCGTGTATGCCGAGTGTGCGTTATGGTATGGAAGTGACAATAAATTCATTCAGATTTTATTCATTCATTCAATTCATTTTTATTTATTCATTCATTCATTAAAATGGTTAATGTATGCATTAGTCATAATGTAAGTGCTTAATACAGGCCCACAGAGTCGTATTTCTTGTTTTTGCTCTGTCATGACGGTGAATGTGAATTTGGGTGAGTGCTGTGGAACTGGCTGTGGCCCTGGAATCATTGCTCACTTCTGCTGTGGGGATCCACATGTTTTTTGTTTGTTTTTGTTTTGTTTTGTTTTCCTCTGTGGACAAATTCTATTAATCAATCACTGTGTTGGTGTGTTTTCTGTATGTATAATTTTACTTGTGTTAATTGTTTCCGTAATGTTACCCGTCTCTTCGTTTTTCCCTGTTCCATTGAATCGGTTTGTTTATCCGACGTAGCCTACGTGAGATATTGTATAAGAACCTGTGTTATAGTTTAACCCGGGAAGCATCGGTGTCCTTTGCAGACACATTGCACGTAAGGTTATGAGCTCTTGAGGTGTGTTCAGACTTGAGGCGAGGATGTTTCCCCATGCAATGTGATTACATTCAAAGTCAATGCAAAAATACATGAATTGATGCAAATTTGCATCCGGTTTGCAGTGGTGGTGGTGATACGTATGCATGGTTGGCCACAAGAAAGGACTTGGCCTTTTCCACAAGAGAAAGTTGAAAACGGAGTGTGTAACCAAACCCTGTGCACATTGTTGGTCTATTTTATGCATCTGCAAACAAAACAAGCCCCAAAATCGGTCTCAGAGTCAACAGACAGGTTTATTTGTATTCTTCTGACATGCACAGTCAGTCATCCCGGAGGAAAACACACTCGGTGTGTCTTTGACAGCTTGACAGCAAATGATCTACGACTGTAGCTTAGCTTAGAATGATGTAGTCGTGTTATTAGTATCTGGTACTGTTGTGTTGTCTTATTACATGGCTTGGTTGAATGCTTGATTCTGATTGGTCAATCGCTGAATTCAGCGGTGAGTTATGTCTTGATAATGACCGCTCCGCTGTATAACAGACCGCTGCCTAATCAAACCCTCTGAGCACCAGTTGCGTGACTGCGCCCCGCTTGATTTACTGCTGTTTCCAACATGACAGCCATGTAAACACACACAAACACACACACACACGTGAGTGACACACAATGTCATTTACATCTAAACATTGCTCTCAAAAATGTTTTTGAAAACATTTGAGAGAGAAATAGACAAAGCAGTAAAACCCGAAAATGGATTCTATTTTATCAACTCACTTCCTTGTTTTCCGACAGTGCTCCAGCCCTGCAGCTGGACAGACGCAGCCATGAGCGCGAACTTATGGAATACTTTTTTTGTTGCGTTTTGGGTCAATTTATGAATCTATGTTAGGTAGCCATGTAATAAGCGGGATAATATCTGGCTAGGTGGTCATTGTCGGGAGATAATTCACCTTCAGGGTGATTAACCACCTCGACTTCGCTTCGGTGGTTAAACTCCCTGTCTCCCGACAATGACCACCTAGCCAGATATTATCCCTTAATTAGTATGTGTAGTTCAGCGTCCAGAATCAAGCGATACCTCCGGTGTGACAGCATCTTTCACAGAGCCACGCCCCTGTGACAGTAAAGACCCTTGTTACTTGTACTGTGGTCGGCTGCGTACAGTATGTAGGTCTGTCCTCGGTGGTCCCCGATTGGCTGTTGACGGTGACGTAATTAAGATATGTTTCAATGTTGGGTGGGTAAAAGGTACTGCGATCGGTGCTCTTATTGGCTGTTGATGGTGACGTAACTACGTTCGGTATACGTTCCAAGGATGGTATCAGGTCAATAACGGCTCTAAAGGATGTAGAACAGCAGCTGTAATAGACATTCGTTATAGTAGCAGTACTTGCGCGCTCTGCTTGCACACAAGTAGGCCATGTGGCCTACTTGGTTCACATTACTTGGCATCTCGTTCGCATCTCGACAGAGTGCATTTCTAGTTGTAAGTAAGTAGCCTTGCCGAGCCATGAGGCCCATAGGGCAGGAGCCTATCTCCTGTGTCTGTAGCGTGAGGCAGGTTGATGTACAAGTACACCCCCTGGGTGTAGTGGTACTCGGCTATTATTTATTGTATTGAATAATGTAGTATTATTTATCATAATGATGACACCAGTCAGCTCCACATTTGGGCATGGTTTCAGCCAGTGTTGTTTTTGGCAGCACATTTTAGTTTTAGTCATAGTCTCTTGAATGGCTTCCATTTAGTTTTAGTCACATTTTAGTCACCCGGAATGTTTTAGTGTTAGTCTAGTTTTAGTCGACTAAATCTACAGTTGATTTAGTTGACTAAAGTGTATTTTGGTGGGCGTTGATGCTATCGTAATGACTGTTTTCACACTTGCTGAAAATAGCTAATCTACAAGCTTAGCTTGTAGATCGGCTATTTTCAGCATGCAACCAAGTGTGAAATAACTTATACTGGATCTCTTGTCCACTAGTGCAGTGGTTCCCAAAGCGGGGTCCGGGGACCCCTAGGGGTCCTTGAGGGAGTTCCAGGGGGTCCCCAGCAAAATGATAAAGTTAGGAACCAAATGGACCCTTATGGGTCTGTAACTCAGAGAGTGTACATTCGTACACTCAGGGGTCCCAGAGATAAAAATGCCATTAAAAAGGGGTCTGTAGAGCCCAAAGAATCTTCTCTTATGGGGGTCCTTGGCATGTATTTTCAAATGGAGGTCCGCAGGCTAAGGAGTATCATTTTGGGGGTCCTTGAGATGAAAAAGTTTGGGAACCACTGCACTAGTGCCTTCCTATGCCCCACCACTGCCCTGTGGGACAGTAGTGTAGTGGCTGGGCACTAGTGCCTTCCTATGCCCCACCACTGCCCTGTGGGACAGTAGTGTAGTGGCTGGGCACTAGTGCCTTCCTATGCCACACCACTGCCCTGTGGGACAGTAGTGTAGTGGCTGGGCACTAGTGCCTTCCTATGCCACACCACTGCCCTGTGGGACAGTAGTGTAGTGGCTGGGCACTAGTGCCTTCCTATGCCACACCACTGCCCTGTGGGACAGTAGTGTAGTGGCTGGGCAGTAGAACCACTGCACTAGTGCCTTCCTATGCCACACCACTGCCCTGTGGGACAGTAGTGTAGTGGCTGGGCACTAGTGCCTTCCTATGCCACACCACTGCCATGTGGGACAGTAGTGTAGTGGCTGGGCAGTAGAACCACTGCACTAGTGCCTTCCTATGCCACACCACTGCCCTGTGGGACAGTAGTGTAGTGGCTGGGCAGTAGTTTGCAGGGCAGTGGGGCAGTAGGTTGCAGGGCAGTGGGGCATGTGTAATGCCAGGGCAGTAGGTTGCAAGGCAGTGGGGCATGTGTAATGCCAGGGCAGTAGTTTGCAGGGCAGTGGGGCATGTGTAATGCCAGGGCAGTAGTTTGCAAGGCAGTGGGGCATGTGTAATGCCAGGGCAGTAGTTTGCAGGGCAGTGGGGCATGTGTAATGCCAGGGCAGTAGTTTGCAAGGCAGTGGGGCATGTGTAATGCCAGGGCAGTAGTTTGCAGGGCAGTGGGGCATGTGTAATGCCAGGGCAGTAGTTTGCAGGGCAGTGGGGCAGTAGTTTGCAGGGCAGTGGGGCAGTAGTTTGCAGGGCAGTGGGGCATGTGTAATGCCAGGGCAGTAGTTCAGTGTGCATGGCAGACCGGTGGGACAGTTAGGTCATGGGTAATCATGGCAGACCGGTGGGACAGGTAGGTCATGGGTAATGCATGGCAGACCGGTGGGACAGTTAGGTCATGGGTAATCATGGCAGACCGGTGGGACAGTTAGGTCATGGGTAATCATGGCAGACCGGTGGGACAGTTAGATCATGGGTAATGCATGGCAGACCGGTGGGACAGTTAGGTCATGGGTAATGCATGGCAGACCGGTGGGACAGTTAGGTCATGGGTAATCATGGCAGACCGGTGGGACAGTTAGGTCATGGGTAATGCATGGCAGACCGGTGGGACAGTTAGGTCATGGGTAATCATGGCAGACCGGTGGGACAGTTAGGTCATGGGTAATGCATGGCAGACCGGTGGGACAGTTAGGTCATGGGTAATGCATGGCAGACCGGTGGGACAGTTAGGTCATGGGTAATCATGGCAGACCGGTGGGACAGTTAGGTCATGGGTAATGGGACAGTTAGGTCATGGGTAATGCATGGCAGACCGGTGGGACAGTTAGGTCATGGGTAATCATGGCAGACCGGTGGGACAGTTAGGTCATGGGTAATGGGACAGTTAGGTCATGGGTAATGCATGGCAGACCGGTGGGACAGTTCGGTCATGGGTAATGGGACAGTTAGGTCATGGGTAATGCATGGCAGACCGGTGGGACAGTTGGGTCATGGGTAATGGGACAGTTACGTCATGGGTAATCCCTCAAGACCTCCGCAGCTAAAATCTGTCAGCAACAAACTCTGTCATGATTGTAGATTTGTTGTTAGTAGGAATGTAATCAAAGATGAGGAGGGCTGAGGACGGACCAAGGGTTAGGGTTAGGGTTGTTGTTAGTAGGAATGTAATGAAAGATGAGGAGGGCTGAGGACGGACCAAGGGTTAGGGTTGTTGTTAGTAGGAATGTAATGAAAGATGAGGAGGGCTGAGGACGGACCAAGGGTTAGCGTTAGGGTTGTTGTTAGTAGGAATGTAATGAAAGATGAGGAGGGCTGAGGACGGACCAAGGGTTAGGGTTAGGGTTGTTGTTAGTAGGAATGTAATGAAAGATGAGGAGGGCTGAGGACGGACCAAGGGTTAGGGTTAGGGTTGTTGTTAGTAGGAATGTAATGAAAGATGAGGAGGGCTGAGGACGGACCAAGGGTTAGGGTTAGGGTTGTTGTTAGTAGGAATGTAATCAAAGATGAGGACGGACCAAGAGGGCCAACATCCTGTCATCCACATTACAATTAAATTAAATTCAACATGGGTTTTTCAGAAAAACTGTAGTAATATTTTTAGAATTGTCCTCAGGTCTAAATGGGTTAATATAACGTGTACAATGACAGGCCCCTCTCCTACCGTTTTACAATTTACAATTTAGCAGACGCTCTTAATCCAGAGCGATTTACTGTCACGATCTGTGACATTTTCTGTTGTGCTTTTGTTTTGTAGTATTTTTGATCCCTTGGTTTCCTCTGTTGCTTGTTGTTACCTGTGTTGTCTCACCAGTAGGCCTACCCTGATTACCCTAGTGTTTCCACCTTGTCTTGTTAGTCTTTTAGCCAATCATTGTGTTGATTATCTGTTGAATTCACCTGTGTCTTTGTGTATTTATACTCCCCTGGTTTTTCATTTCCTTTGTCAGATCATTGTTTTTGTCACTAGTGTTTTTGCTCCTAGTGTATTCCTAGTTCCTGTTCTCTTCGTGTTCCTAGATTTTGGAAATAAACGTCCTACTATTCCACTACGTTGCCTCTCTGCCTCTGTCCTGCACTTGGGTCCGAAAACCTCCTGCCTCGTACTGTGACATTTACATTAAGCAATAACAAAAGCATGGCATACATCACATATATAAAAAGTAGTTATCATGAATCATGCGTAAACTAAGAACGTAACAGTGGAGTATCTATGTTAACTATACATACTATACTATATAATATATTATACATGTGTACTATAAAGTGCTATGACTACATAAAGTGCAATTCTAGAGCTGTCTACGTAACAAGCTATAAGTCTGTTTAAAATACTATCCAAGTCTACATAATGTGCTATCTAAGGGGCTAGGCTAGGGCAAGTGCTACGGGCCATGGTGGAGTCTGAAGAGGTGGGTTTTCAGACTACGGCGGAAGATTGGGAGTGAGGCTGCAGTTCTGACTGTGATGGGAAGTGCATTCCATAGTTTTGGAGCCAGAAGGGAGAAGAGTTTGGGACGTGTGGAGCGTTGTCCCGGCGTTTTTAGTGAAGGTACCTCCAGCTTCCCTGCGTTGGCTGATCTGAGTGCGCGGGAGGGTTTTTATCCTGCTATAGGCCTACCGTCTCCAGTACAGGGCTGCTGTTGATGACATTGGCCTGAATAGGCTCTGTGCACAGAAGCCATTTTGGAAATACATTGGGAGTCGGGACTCTTCCTGGCTTCCTTCACAGGTGTTACCGATGATACTAATGAAGGCTATGTTCCATTCTGGTCAGACAGAGTCAGTGTTAATGATACTAGTGAAGGCTCTGTTCCATTCTGGTCAGACAGAGTCAGTGTTAATGATACTAATGAAGGCTCTGTTCCATTCTGGTCAGACAGAGTCAGTGTTCATGATACTAATGAAGGCTCTGTTCCATTCTGGTCAGACAGAGTCAGTGTTAATGATACTAATGAAGGCTCTGTTCCATTCTGGTCAGACAGAGTCAGTGTTAATGATGCTAATGAAGGCTCTGTTCCATTCTGGTCAGACAGAGTCAGTGTTAATGATACTAATGAAGGCTCTGTTCCATTCTGGTCAAACAGAGTCAGTGTTAATGATGCTAATGAAGGCGCTGTTCCATTCTGGTCAAACAGAGTCAGTGTTAATGATACTAATGAAGGCTCTGTTCCATTCTGGTCAGACAGTCAGTGTTAATGATGCTAATGAAGGCTCTGTTCCATTATGGTCAAACAGAGTCAGTGTTAATGATGCTAATGAAGGCTCTGTTCCATTCTGGTCAAACAGAGTCAGTGTTAATGATGCTAATGAAGGCTCTGTTCCATTCTGGTCAGACAGAGTCAGTGTTAATGATACTAATGAAGGCTCTGTTCCATTATGGTCAAACAGAGTCAGTGTTAATGATGCTAATGAAGGCTCTGTTCCATTATGGTCAAACAGAGTCAGTGTTAATGATGCTAATGAAGGCTCTGTTCCATTCTGGTCAGACAGAGTCAGTGTTAATGATACTAATGAAGGCTCTGTAAGGGTTCCAAGTGTCCCCTTACAGGTGTGTAAATCTGAGTTCCATTGAATTCTCTGTCACTTGTATTGGCTATATGCGGCACAAACGCAAAGCTCGGCCAATCGGTTAAGCCAGCGGTTTGGGTTGGCCAACCAGCGAGGCCGATGCGTACAATGCAGCGTATTCAGTGCATCCTCCTCAGACCTACAGTATATACAAGTCTCTTTCAGGCTACCCGAATTGTGACTCGGCATCGCACACCCAAGGGGTCATAATGACACACATGTGCCAAGTAAGTGCTTTCTGAGTTACGCCCGAGACAGAGTGGCCGACACAGATTTGGTGAATTCATTCATAGACAAAAAAAATCACACCCGTGTGAAGTGAGGGGCGCTAATATATTAAAGTCTGACTCATGTTGATTAGGTGAGGTAATGGTGATGTAAAACAAACGGTGTAAAATTTTCCTTCATTGTCAATGGCGTTTACAAAACAAACATTGAACTAAAGACAAACATTAAACAAAGACAAAAATAAATAAATCACACTTGTGTGAAGTGAGGGGTGCCCACTGTATTTATATCGGCCACATGACGTCATTTAGTGCCCAAAAACAAACATTAAAGTCCATAGACTTGGCTGCCATATGACGTCATCTTCAAAAGCCAGGCATTGGAGGGGCTAGTGCCTCTCAATAAAGGAACATACGGCATAAACCACTCCTCCAGATGACCACACCATAAACCACTCCTCCAGATGACCACACCATAAACCGCTCCTCCAGATGACCACACCATAAACCGCTCCTCCAGATGACCACACCATAAACCGCTCCTCCAGATGACCACACCATAAACCGCTCCTCCAGATGACCACACCATAAAGAAGTGAGTCCGATACATCTCTGCTACCATAGCAACCGTGATGCCATCAAAGTACACTGTCCAATCAGTGTGCAGCTGTGACGCTCTAGCGTTGAGGTTGTCTGGGTTATAAATAAAACGTGTTGAGAAGAACACGCAGTAATATATACTGCTGAAGACCACGGTGGATCCATGATGGCAGACAAAAGAATCCTCAAGGAGACCCAGCGGCTGCTCGCGGAGCCCGTCCCGGGCATCAGAGCGGAGCCGGACGAGGCCAACACCCGCTACTTCCACGTGGTCATCGCCGGACCGCAGGACTCGCCCTTCGCGGGCGGGACCTTCAAACTGGAACTCTTCCTCCCGGAGGAGTACCCCATGGCCGCACCCAAGGTGCGCTTCATGACCAAGATATACCACCCCAACGTGGACAAGCTGGGGAGGATATGCCTGGACATCCTGAAGGACAAGTGGTCTCCGGCCCTGCAGATACGCACTGTGCTGCTGTCCATCCAGGCGTTGCTGAACGCGCCCAACCCGGACGACCCCCTGGCCAACGATGTCGCCGAGCAGTGGAAGACCAACGAGGCTCTGGCCATAGAGACGGCCAAGGCGTGGACCAGGATTTATGCTCACAACAACAATATCAAACTGTAGAGCCGTCCCTATACCGCAACAAGCGGGGGTAACGAGTGGAGGCAGAGTGTCGATAGCTTCTCGTCTTCTCCCAAGACCCTCTCCCTATACTTCCATTTGCCCTTAAACACTTGAAGGCCTTTATACGTTGTTGACTGGATTCCCCTCAAGGGCTCACTGATATGCCCACTGACTATCTCCGGTGAAAATAGACGATCTACAAGCTTGTTAGCCTGGGCAGCATTCCATTTTGGATTCATGAACCGGTCGGGAGCGGATGATATCGCTACGTCATAGGCTACGAGAGCTTTTATTGTTATTCTTCCGGTTTGAGGGAAAAGGAAGTTCCGTTTGATTGTTCCTGCCTGATGACTACAAAACAATACTACATTACATAGCGATATCATCTGTTCCAGACCGGTTCACACGGCACTTTTGGAACAGAGACCAGGCTTTCCTCCGAGGTGGAAAGCCTGGTGAGGCGAGGTTACAAGCTTGTAGATCAGCTATTTTCCCAAATGTTTTTTAAGACATGAGGGGAAAAATAAGCTGTAAAGAAGAGACAACTGTTTTCCCACAACTGTTGTGCAATACAACTGGATCTAACTGGTTTTCGGGAGGCAACTGCCAACCTGCATCAATCATAGAATTATAATAAATGTAGACAACTGAGGACTGCCCCACCCTCACATTCATTTCAATGAAGTTGCTCACCCACCCACCGCACTGGGCAACAGAAATTGTATTAGAGCACCAGGCAGGTACAGTAGGCCTTCAGATGATAGAAACATGCGCAGTAGGCCTTCAGATGATAGAAACATGCGCAGTAGGCCGGCCTTCAGATGATAGAAACATGCGCAGTAGGCCGGCCTTCAGATGATAGAAACATGTGCAGTAGGCCTTCAGATGATAGAAACATGCGCAGTAGGCCTTCAGATGATAGAAACATGCGCAGTAGGCCGGCCTTCAGATGATAGAAACATGTGCAGTAGGCCTTCAGATGATAGAAACATGCGCAGTAGGCCTTCAGATGATAGAAACATGCGCAGTAGGCCGGCCTTCAGATGATAGAAACATGCGCAGTAGGCCTTCAGATGATAGAAACATGCACAGTAGGCCGGCCTTCAGATGATAGAAACATGTGCAGTAGGCCTTCAGATGATAGAAACATGCGCAGTAGGCCGGCCTTCAGATGATAGAAACATGCGCAGTAGGCCTTCAGATGATAGAAACATGCGCAGTAGGCCTTCAGATGATAGAAACATGCGCAGTAGGCCTTCAGATGATAGAAACATGCACAGTAGGCCTTCAGATGATAGAAACATGCGCAGTAGGCCTTCAGATGATAGAAACATGCGCAGTAGGACGGCCTTCAGATGATAGAAACATGCGCAGTAGGCCTTCAGATGATAGAAACATGCACAGTAGGCCTTCAGATGATAGAAACATGCGCAGTAGGCCTTCAGATGATAGAAACATGCGCAGTAGGCCTTCAGATGATAGAAACATGCGCAGAAGGCTTTCAGATGATAGAAACATGCGCAGTAGGCTTTCAGATGATAGAAACATGCGCAGTAGGCCTTCAGATGATAGAAACATGCGCAGTAGGCCTTCAGATGATAGAAACATGTGCAGTAGACCTTCAGATGATAGAAACATGCGCAGTAGGCCTTCAGATGATAGAAACATGTGCAGTAGGCCTTCAGATGATAGAAACATGCGCAGTAGGCCTTAAGATGATAGAAACATGCGCAGTAGGCCTTCAGATGATAGAAACATGTGCAGTAGCTTTTTAAATGCGGAAATCTTGCTTTAATAGCCTACTCCTCGTGGTCCTGGGGGCTTGGCTTCAATGGGTACACTTTTTTTTTCTTCCTGAAACGTGTTGTGATCTTGTAGATTGCCGGATTCGATGAACAGTTTTGGTGTAGAGGGGACCAGGTTTAGGCCCCAGGGGACCAGGTTTAGGCCCCATGGGACCAGTTTTAGGCCCCATGGGACGAGTTTTAGGCCCCATGGGAAGCTCACAACACATATTAGCAAAACAATCAGATTTTCTTTTTTCAATTGATTGCTTGAAACAAGATTATTAAGGGTAGGGGAGAGCCGCCACGGTTGTAACGCATCATGGTTGTAACATGCACGTTATCTCTTGATTGGTCAACGCCATCATGACGCCATCGCGTCAGTATGTGTACAGCAACATACTCTACGTGCCCAGGAAGTGTTTACCTTCATCCTACGGGGAATTATTGGCGAAAAACTGACTTTTCTCAAAATGCGTAAAATTTTACACCTGGAGTATATGTGGGCTACAATTTTTTTCTTTGATGTTGGTGAATAAAAATCCACATGGATGTCTTCATGCTTATGTTCTTCATTAGTTTGCATCGTGTTTAGACGGAATGCACATTCATTCTGGTCTGTAAGCAACGCCAAAGAACAACTTGCAAAAGTGGGTCAATATCCATTAAATACCATTATAAGTCATATTTCCATATTTGTCATATTGGCCAAAATTACATGTTCAGTCAGTTGTCTTTCATTACAGAGTGTATTCTAAATTAGTTTAGGGTTGTATAACATTGTACAACTCAATCAATCAAACGTTTGTTTAATCAATGTATTTTCCCATTGAACTGACTCAAACGCCCAAACTGGTACACCCGGTACTATTTAATATTTCCCTTATGTTTGATACATTTTCTTATCACATCCATGGTATGAAAACAATGTTAAGGAGTTGCTTCAATGAAATATAATTGCTTTAAGCTGAAAACGATATGTTTAATGGTGTTTTCTAGCGTTGTTACATTTATCACGCATGCCATACAATTAATCCGATATGCGCAGCAAATGTAACACTGGAACAGCGTCCACGTTCGGTTTAATAACTCCCGACCTGTTTTATCAATTGAAAAACTTGAAGTGGTTTATGGTAGCAGACATGTGTAGGTCCGTTGCCTGAAAATATTACATATGTAGATAAACGGATCTCTGAGTAAAAAATCACACCCGTGTGAACTGAGTGGTGCAACTACACATTTATTGTTATAGTTACTGTACATTAGAACCAGGAAAGCATCTGTGTCATAAGTACGTCACATACTAACCATAGCAACCATGCTCACCCGTACAGGCACAAACACACACGGGTACTAACAAAGCCAGTTGTTGGAGTGGTTTGCACCACTCAAAAAATGAAACGTGCAAAGTGTTTCAACCGTAACGTAAGGCGGCTCTCCCCTACAGTACAGTCAAAGATGCAAAAAGGATAACACAAAAAAACCTAGGGTCTTGTTTCCATTGTGGTCCATTGTACTAAATTAACTCAGCTACATACAATACTGTAAGGGGATTGATGTTGGTTTATCACCCTAGTGTAAGGAATAAGGGGGGGGGAACTGATTATTTTCGGTCCGGGGGCATAGTTGGACCTTTGAGGAGGTCACACTAGTTCTGATATGCGCGCGTTGTGGTGTAATGTGTAGACTGAAATGGAGGGAATATATTTGATCAACAAAGAGTTGAATGGAATTCCTGTCTGTGTCTCATTTCCAATAGGTATCCTTCAGGATTATAATACAATAAAAACATTTGAGATCAAATAAGGCTCAATAAGTTTATATTTTCAGAGAGATAGCAGACCTACAAGTCCATAGCGCGCCACTCGGTGGCGCGCTATGAGCTTGTAGGTCTGCTATTTTTCACAAAAAATCGTGAAAATGCAGCACAAATCTTTGAAAATATATTCTTTCAGAGGACTTTTTTTTTTTTTAATGCAATCAAATAGGACTTTTCTGGGCTGTGAAGGCCAGAAAGTAGTGTTTTGCCACTCAGTAGGCATTCCTGTATAACTTCCGGGTATGATGATGATGTCACGCGCATACCCTCTCTCTACACCCTCATGCCAACTACCTCAGTAGAGTGAGTGTCGGACTCCCACAGCCACAAAGAGGGAGCGACAACTACCATCTCCTATAGAACAAACAAGGTTGATTAAGTTCTCTTCCATTGCACTGCCACCAACATGTGGAATTCCCACCACAACACACCATCCATTAAAAATAGGTGGATCTCTGCATGGCTTCGGGCTACGTGCGCTCACAGTCACCGCTCAGGTATAAACAGTTAAAGTTGCAAAGTAGTAGCCATTTGAATTCGGCACGGTACTTGACATGGTGTGAAACTGGGGGAGGTGGGCGCCAGTAAACCTATAGACCACATGGGTACTTGGTGCGTCTAGTTTTATATCGTTCACAAACTTGCGCGGCTAACAGCCTGAGCTGTGCTCGTGTGGCAAGGCCCCAAGGTGACTTCTCTTGAATCTAGGGGGACGCGTTCTAGCGTGCACGCACGTGCACCGTTCCGTCCCTGTGCGTGCACGTCAAAACATTACTGGTACCATGGCGTGGTACTGCGTTCTACAAGCATGACATCACTGATCTGTTCTACACACAGCTGTCTGTCTGCGTCCATGTTATGCCCATATGTGGAGACAAATACTTCACATGGGTTACAAAATCCTGGGATAAAAATGCATATATCATTTTTTTAAATCACACCCGTGTGAAGTGAGGGGGTGCTCTACTGCTCTTATCATCATGACGTACAGCACTATGACATCATCAGACACTTGTCCATTCGTTGTCAATGAGAATTTAATGTTTGTGAACATACCGGCACACTAAAAGCTGGATATAGGGGGGGCTATAGCGCCCCCTCAAACAAAAAGATACACCGGCGCCCACCCTCCCCCATATTTAGACTCCGCAACACAACGTCAGAAATGTACATGGATGACGTTATCAGGCCACGTCTCGTTTACGTACGGACTCCGTCGGGTGGAAACCTCACATGTCCAAAAAACTGTTACTTTTCAGGATTCTAATGAATAAATAGCAAAAGTAGCAGATCTTCAAGCTCAATTATGGTTCGTGGATCTGCGTCTTTTGATGCTTTTGTGTATAGTATCAGTGACATAGAGTCTGTGGGGGCCGGGGGGGCAGGGCCCCCATGAGGAATTGGACCAGGGATCTCGGCCCCCATGAGGAATTGGACCTGAATATATATTCGCCTCGGTTCGTCCCGTTTGTGCCGCATCAGGTCGTGCCCGTTCGCGCAATTCTCGTCTTGCATTGACTTTGTATGTAATCGCGCCGCTCTAACCATCCAAGTCTGGCACCTTAACACGTCTGTTTTCCTCACTGTCCGGGGTGGGGGGTGGTGGGGGGTGGACCGCGTTGCCTGTCCCTTGTACACATGCAGATCAGGCATTGGCCCCCATGAGGATTATGAAAACTATTCGTCCCTGTATAGTATGATCATGTTTAGGCCAGGGTGTTAATTTAGGGAAAAGACAAAACAAACATTTAGAACATGGAGATAAGAACTGTCGGATGAACGGCCAAGCAATAACTTAAAGGGCGGTGCGCTACAGTGTTGAGTGTGGGGGGAGGGGAACCTAATCTTGCAAGCCGCTGAACAGATCTTTGCCTAATGTGTTGTTCACTTCACACACACACACACACACACACACACTGGCAGTGGGCCAAGAAGCACCTCCACTCTGTCCTAGCTCCCTCCCCACGCTGTGTCCTAGCTCCCTCCCCACGCCGTGTCCTATAGCTCCTTCTCCACTCCTGTGTTCTAGCTCCCTCCCCACGCTGTGTCCTAGCTCCCTCCCCACGCTGTGTCCTAGCTCCCTCCCCACGCCGTGTCCTATAGCTCCTTCTCCACTCCTGTGTCCTAGCTCCCTCCCCACGCCGTGTCCTATAGCTCCTTCTCCACTCCTGTGTCCTAGCTCCCTCCCCACGCTGTGTCCTAGCTCCCTCCCCACGCCGTGTCCTATAGCTCCTTCTCCACTCCTGTGTCCTAGCTCCCTCCCCACGCTGTGTCCTAGCTCCCTCCCCACGCCGTGTCCTATAGCTCCTTCTCCACTCCTGTGTTCTAGCTCCTTCTCCACTGTGTCCTAGCTCCTTCTCCACTCCTGTGTTCTAGCTCCTTCTCCACTCTGTCCTAGCTCCCTCTCCACTCTGTCCTAGCTCCCTCTCTGCTCGGGTGCATGCTTTTGGTTAGACATACCATTGGTCCGATATCTCAAACCCTCACCTCCCACGGGGCAGCACACCTAAACCTAACGTTAACCCTCTCCCAACCCTTAATGCACCTCTCACCAACCTTAATCCGGTCGTCCTAACGCACCCCTCACCAACCTTAATCCAGTCAGACCAATGCTATGTCTAACCAATGCTATGTCTAACCACAGTATGCCTTAGACTACTCAGTCCTGTCATAGTGTTGTTGTTAAGATGGATAGGGCTGAGGGGACGAGTGGCTCCTCAATTCTTATACCCTTTTCTGTATCAAAAAGGGAAAGGTAGCCCCAGATGTCTGCATATAGGTCCAATGAAAAGCGTCACTGAGCCGCGGTAATCAGCCACTCACCCAAACACATCTCTGTTTTTACTAACAACCGTTTCGGTGGCCACCTTATCACCTAAAACTGGAGTATGAATAGGCCTAACGCTGAGAGTGCACATATGGATCCATAGGGGGCGCTGTGGCCTAATATGAGAGTGCACATATGGATCCATAGGGGGCGCTGTGGCCTAATATGAGAGTGCACATATGGATCCATAGGGGGCGCTGTGGCCTAATATGAGAGTGCACATATGGATCCATAGGGGGCCCTGTGGCCTAATATGAGAGTGCACATATGGATCCATAGGGGGCCCTGTGGCCTAATATGAGAGTGCACATATGGATCCATAGGGGGCGCTGTGGCCTAATATGAGAGTGCACATATGGATCCATAGGGGGCGCTGTGGCCGAATATGAGAGTGCACATATGGATCCATAGGGGGCGCTGTGGCCTAATATGAGAGTGCACATATGGATCCATAGGGGGCGCTGTGGCCTAATATGAGAGTGCACATATGGATCCATAGGGGGCGCTGTGGCCTAATATGAGAGTGCACATATGGATCCATAGGGGGCGCTGTGGCCTAATATGAGAGTGCACATATGGATCCATAGGGGGCGCTGTGGCCGAATATGAGAGTGCACATATGAATCCATAGGGGGCGCTGTGGCCTAATATGAGAGTGCACATATGGATCCATAGGGGGCGCTGTGGCCTAATATGAGAGTGCACATATGGATCCATAGGGGGCGCTGTGGCCGAATATGAGAGTGCACATATGAATCCATAGGGGGCGCTGTGGCCGAATATGAGAGTGCACATATGGATCCATAGGGGGCGCTGTGGCCTAACGCTGAGAGTGCACATATGGATCCATAGGGGGCCCTGTGGCCTAATATGAGAGTGCACATATGGATCCATAGGGGGCCCTGTGGCCTAATATGAGAGTGCACATATGGATCCATAGGGGGTGCTGTGGCCTAATATGAGAGTGCACATATGGATCCATAGGGGGCCCTGTGGCCTAATATGAGAGTGCACATATGGATCCATAAGGGGCGCTGTGGCCTAATATGAGAGTGCACATATGGATCCATAGGGGGCGCTGTGGCCTAATATGAGAGTGCACATATGGATCCATAGGGGGCGCTGTGGCCGAATATGAGAGTGCACATATGGATCCAAAGGGGGCGCTGTGGCCTAATATGAGAGTGCACATATGGATCCATAGGGGGCGCTGTGGCCTAATATGAGAGTGCACATATGGATCCATAGGGGGCGCTGTGGCCTAATATGCAGAACAAACTGGGGGTCCTTGAATTGAAAAGAAATCACACCCGTGTGAAGTGAGGGGCGCTAATATATTAAGGTCTAACTCATGTTGATTAGGTGATGTAATGGTGATGTAAAACAAACGGTACAAACACAATTTACAATTTACAATTTAGGCATTTAGCAGACGCTCTTAATCCAGAGCGACTTACAATAAGCAAAACACAAACATTAAACGCCTTAACAATAAAGAGACAATATGACGTAATGAGCGCATTATGACGTCAATCTTCCCTTCATTGTCGATGGTGTTTACAAAACAAACATTGAACTAAAGACAAACATTAAACCTGTGGAAAAAAAGCTTGGGAATCACTGGTCTATTCTATGGACCTACTGTAAGTTAGTATGGCTGACAGATGGTCTATTCTATGGACCTACTGTAAGTTAGTATGGCTGACAGATGTTCTATTCTATGGACCTACTGTAAGTTAGTATGGCTGACAGATGTTCTATTCTATGGACCTACTGTAAGTTAGTATGGCTGACAGATGTTCTATTCTATGGACCTACTGTAAGTTAGTATGGCTGACAGATGTTCTATTCTATGGACCTACTGTAAGTTAGTATGGCTGACAGCCTTTTGATTGTGCTTAAGCCTGATTGAGTTAACAATTAAAGTTCCACTGTTTGTTTGTGAGTATGTTAATACAATACACAAACGTGTCGGTTCAGTGTTTCTCAACCAGTGGTCCAGGGACCACCAGTGGTCCTTGAGCGGGTTCCAGCTAGGTGGTCCTCAGCTAAATAATGGAGTTGGTAACCAAATGGACCCTTATAGATCTTTAACTCGAGAGTGTAAAAATGCTCTCTCAAGAGTTAAATTATTGTTAATCTATTTGTCTGCATTAGTAAATTTACAAGATTACAAAGGGTTATATAATTTACAATTACAACAAACCGAGAGGCTAAATCCCATCAAATGGTGGTCCGTGGCTCAAATGCAGAATAAACTAGAAAAGAAGTGCCCCTCTGGGCACAGGTCTCCAACAGGCCAGGTCAGGTTGTGGCCTCCTGGTGGCGCTATAACAGGCCAGGTCAGGTTGTGGCCTCCTGGTGGCGCTATAACAGGCCAGGTCAGGTTGTGGCCTCCTGGTGGCGCTATAACAGGCCAGGTCAGGTTGTGGCCTCCTGGTGGCGCTATAACAGGCCAGGTCAGGTTGTGGCCTCCTGGTGGCGCTATAACAGGCCAGGTCAGGTTGTGGCCTCCTGGTGGCGCTATAACAGGCCAGGTCAGGTTGTGGCCTCCTGGTGGCGCTATAACAGGCCAGGTCAGGTTGTGGCCTCCTGGTGGCGCTATAACAGGCCAGGTCAGGTTGTGGCCTCCTGGTGGCGCTATAACAGGCCAGGTCAGGTTGTGGCCTCCTGGTGGCGCTATAACAGGCCAGGTCAGGTTGTGGCCTCCTGGTGGCGCTATAACAGGCCAATGTGAAAAGGGTGGGATATATTCTTCAGCCTAGTAGGAAAGTTTCTGAAAGGCTTTTTGTTTCAAAAGGGCCAATCCTGCAAACTTTGAAAGCCAATGTTAGCCAATTAGGATGGAATATGAAATATCGGACAGATCCATCTTGAACACATGACTATAGAGATGGTGTGTAACAATTTGCGGGATTTTTTGACAGAATCTGGAGGAGTAATATAAAAAAATGTGTTTTTCAAAAGTCAGCCTCCTGGTGGCGCTATAACCGGCCGTTCTGGACATTTTGGGGCAGAGTTTCATCGTTGGCATCCAGGGAGTGTGTGTGCAAAATTTGGCATCGCCCGGGTTAACGGTGCCGGAGATTAGCTGTTCACAGACAGACGGAGACAATAATGTTCCTTTTAATGTAAACCACCAACTCCCTGCTCTTCTCTCCTATTGAGAACTATCGATCCTGTAGTCTGGTGTGACACCTACTGGTTGCAGGCAGTACTGCCTGAAGGTTGACATTCTATTTAACTTCTGAGCAAGAATGTGTACTCAGCTGTTAGATCAGTGAGTGTAGAGCTGGGGAACAAAGAGTTGATTTCCCCCACACTACACAGGGAACTGTGCTTTTGAACTGGGTATTGCATATGATATAATCTCTGCTGTTGTTTACTGGCATGGCCAGACTAATGCATGTAGCAGAGTGTTGTATGCTGGCATGGCCAGACTAATGCATGTAGCAGAGTGTTGTATGCTGGCATGGCCAGACTAATGCATGTAGCAGAGTGTTGTATGCTGGCATGGCCAGACTAATGCATGTAGCAGAGTGTTGTATGCTGGCATGGCCAGACTAATGCATGTAGCAGAGTGTTGTATGCTGGCATGGCCAGACTAATGCATGTAGCAGAGTGTTGTATGCTGGCATGGCCAGACTAATGCATGTAGCAGAGTGTTGTATACTGGCATGGCCAGACTAATGCATATAGCAGAGTGTTGTATACTGGCATGGCCAGACTAATGCATATAGCAGAGTGTTGTATGCTGGCATGGCCAGACTAATGCATATAGCAGAGTGTTGTATACTGGCATGGCCAGACTAATGCATGTAGCAGAGTGTTGTATGCTGGCATGGCCAGACTAATGCATGTAGCAAAGTGTTGTATACTGGCATGGCCAGACTAATGCATGTAGCAGAGTGTTGTATACTGGCATGGCCAGACTAATGCATGTAGCAGAGTGTTGTATGCTGGCATGGCCAGACTAATGCATGTAGCAGAGTGTTGTATGCTGGCATGGCCAGACTAATACATGTAGCAGAATGTTGTATGCTGGCATGGCCAGACTAATGCATGTAGCAGAGTGTTGTATGCTGGCATGGCCAGACTAATGCATGTAGCAGAATGTTGTATACTGGCATGGCCAGACTAATGCATATGTAGCAGAGTGGCTCAAGTCAGCCTGATTGACCATTTGCAGACCACAGCCATCTTGCCATCAGAGTTTGGAAGCACTCGTTTTCCGTAAAGCAACGTCCTGCTGCCTCCTGCATTGTGTGCAAATTCAAAACAGGTGGTACGCAGGACCGGTGAGTGATATCTAACGAGCACTTCCAAACTGCAACACTTAGAAAACTTATCACCTGCAAGGACAGAAAGTAACTCATAACATCTACAGTGGACTTTTATGAAACAAACACTTTGAGATTAGAAAGAGAATAATCTTTTTGTACAGCTGCAATGTCGGTGAGTTTGACGTTGTGTAATACAATCAGATAGGACGTTTCTGTTTGGATGAATGGGCTGCCAATGGGAAGTTGCACCTTGTTAGCACCTTGCCATTAACGTATATGGTAAGATGGCCACGGTCTGCATATGGTCCATGGCTTCAAAAGTCTAATATCTCCCCTGAGCCATAAGCAATGGGCTATAGGCTCTATGCACACAGAATACCTCTTCCTACTTCCAAGGCTGCTTCCATACTTCCTTCACAGGTGTTACAGATGATACTCATTAAAGGACCACTTCACCACTTTTCAACCTATCTTCATATAATAGGTCCTCACTAATAATCATGAAAAAATGGAGCATTTTTTTTCTACTCGGTCTGTGTCTCATAGGAGGGCTGTGGGCAGTTCAGAAACCGTCTTCCAGTGACATCATCGATGGGGAATACAAGCTAATAGAAACTGCAGGCTTTCTAGTCCTGAAAAGTTGCAATGCGAAAATGGAAGCCATCGTTCTCACGATAATGAAAATCTAAACATTTTTGTAAAAACAATCTTGTTTAAAAAAAAATCTGCCTAATGATGTCGTCACTGGAAGACGGTTTCTAAACTGCCCACAGCCCTCCTATGAGACACAGAATGAGTGGGAAAAAATCGTGCCATTTTATCATGATTATTAGTGAGGACCTATTATATGAAGATAGGTTGAAAAGTGGTGAAGTGGTCCTTTAAGGCTCCGTTCCATTTAGTGTGCAGTGGTTCTCAAACTATTTAATTTCAAGGACCCCCATAACTCTGAGGAAACACATTGTAAGCTACTCTCAGAGTTACACACCCGTACAGGGCCTTTTGGACAGGACACTTTAGGCTCTATTTTCGTCCATGCTAAAGCCCTCATCCCTAAACTACTTTTCCTTTTTTGAGGGGCCCCTCCAATATACAGCTTTTGTCCACACCTGTCAGCAAGTGTAACGCCCGGGATTGGAACTCGGGTCTCCCGCGTGAAAGTCCAACATCTTAACCACTAGACCAAAGGGATATACCCCTGGACCGGGGGAGATATTAGACTATTGAGGCCATCAGGCAGAGGCTCTGAGCCACTCTGCTACACAAGCAAAACGGCTAACCACATAAATTCAGTTGTTCATGAGACGATGTATGATGATGTATAATGATAAGAGCGCCCCTCACTTCACACGTGTGATTTTTACTATTTTGAAAAACATTTTTGAATAGTTAAAATGGCCAAACTACAAGCTCACAACGTGTCATATGTGTTCCTCTGTCAATTAAAATGCTTAGACTGCCATTTATCAGACTTTGCTAAATGGCAGCAACCATAGCAGACTAGATGCACTTTATTGACTTAGTTGCACTTTATCAAGGAAATGTGTGCAATATCTGTTTTATTATGTTTTTTGGCGTTTTTCTTTTCTTTTCTGTTGAATGTGTATGTATGCAGCTTGTGACTCTATCTCCAAGACACATTTCTCCTGAGGCAGACAAATAAAGACAACCTTGAACCTTGAGCCCTCCAGCGGCGTCTCCAGTCATCTCCATCCTCCCTCATGGTTAGCTGGCCAGTGCCTTCCTCCTCTGCTGCATGGGAGCTCCCGGGGGTCAATGGCAGTGCCTTCCTCCTCTGCTGCATGGGAGCTCCCGGGGGTCAATGGCAGTGCCTTCCTCCTCTGCTGCATGGGAGCTCCCGGGGGTCAATGGCAGTGCCTTCCTCCTCTGCTGCATGGGAGCTCCCGGGGGTCAATGGCAGTGCCTTCCTCCTCTGCTGCATTGGGAGCTCCCGGGGGTCAATGGCAGTGCCTTCCTCCTCTGCTGCATGGGAGCTCCCGGGGGTCAATGGCAGTGCCTTCCTCCTCTGCTGCATGGGAGCTCCCGGGGGTCAATGGCAGGGCCTTCCTCCTCTGCTGCATGGGAGCTCCCGGGGGTCAATGGCAGTGCCTTCCTCCTCTGCTGCATTGGGAGCTCCCGGGGGTCAATGGCAGTGCCTTCCTCCTCTGCTGCATTGGGAGCTCCCGGGGGTCAATGCATATCTGACCTCCTGGAACCACAACACATGTAGCCTCGGAAACCTAGACGTTTTTATTTCCAGGGAGAAAAAAAAAGTCTGGGTCCGAGTCCACTTCAATTCGGCATAGAGTAGCGCAAACATCGCTGACTCTCTGCTGATTTCTGATCGTCTGCACCTTTGTTAAATTGACACACACGCACACATGTACACACACACACTCCTCTCTCTCTCTCTCTCTCTGTCGCTCTAAGTAATTAGTCTCATGTCGCGCAGCTGCGCAGTACTCCGGCGGATCCTGCCGGGAGCTGCCATAAAAAGCATAGGTGAGTTCCAGGCTACAACACATGTGCCTGTCCGTTGCCTGAGGTCCTCTAAGTCAGTGCTTCCCAAATGTTATCATGTCAATGACCCCCAAATTGACACCAATTAGCCCGCAGACCATTTCAAGGACCCCCAGTTTGACATGCATTAGTCTACAGACCCCCATTTAATGGCATTTCTATCTCTGGGACTGGGACCCCCAATTTATATTGTAAAATCAATGTTAATTTAGTGTACAAATTTGTACACTCAGAGTTACAGACCCATTAGGGTCCATTTGGTTCCTATTAACCTAGTTAAGACCTGTATATGCCCGTCGGCCACCGGCCTACTTGAGGTTGAGAACGATGCAACGAGCCTAATACCCGTTGTCAACTTGTCATACTACCCGTTTTAACTGTCTGTCCCACATTGAGATCTCTGTATCTGTCTGTCTGCCTAGTGGTTAAGACTTAACCAATTGATTACTTAACCGTTAAGTAATCAATTTGCAGGTGTGGGGTTGCCATGGCAATCAATTGGCTGAGGCAGAGGCTGGAAACTGCACAGGTGAGGGGACTTTGGCTCATTAGGCCCACTGGCAGAGCCTGACCAGAGCCTTTTGTGGTGGTTCTGGAGAACCGTGGGTCCGACCGACTCGATACCGGGCACTGCACTCCCTGTGGGGGTGTGGAACGTGTGTGTCGAATTTGAAGTCGGTGGGGCAAACGGTTCTCGAGTTCATGTGCATTACAGCCACACACACACACGGTTTCCGCGGTTATTTTTAGGGGTGCCAGGTAGACTCCTGTCTACCAGAGAAAAGAATATTCTCCTTTTTTGAGTGGTGTAAACCACTCCTACAACTGGCTTTGTTAGTTTACGTGTCTGTCCGTACCAAAAAATCACACCCGTGTGAACTGAGTGGTGTAAGGTCTTATATAGACTGATCAGCTGTGGTCTGATGTAATGTCTGACGTAATGAAATCACACCCGTGTGAACTGAGTGGTGTAAGGTCTTATATAGACTGATCAGCTGTGGTCTGGCGTAATGTCTGACGTAATGAAATCACACCCGTGTGAACTGGGTGACCATAGCAACCGTGCTCATTTTTTGAGACACTAAACTAACAAAGCCAGTTGTAGGAGTGGTTTACACCACTCAAAAAATGAGCATGGTTGCTATGGTCACCCAGTTCACATTTCATTACGTCAGACATTACGTCAGACCACAGCTGATCAGTCTATATAAGACCTTCCACCACTCAGTTCACATGGGTGTGATTTTTATGAGTTCTTCCTCATCTGGGTTAACCACTGGTGAAACCGACACAGGACTTAGGCTACATGCAAAACCCTTTTACACCAAGAAATAAAACACCACAAACACTTTGTCAACTCAGTTTCAACCCACATAAACAACTCAGTGCATCACCGGAATTATCAAACAAAACAGTTCAAATGTTTGAAAAATAAAAACAAATGTATGTCAAAAAACTCCAAGGACCGATCACCATGACAGCATTTCATTTGTAATTCACAGGTTCAATCCCTTTACAACCAACTAGCCTACCAAGTTCGTCAAACAAATGCCAGCGTACCACGGGCCGTGCCGGGTAAGAATTCAATTGTTCCAGATCCACGCCAAAATGACGCGATTAAACGGGATCGAATGTCAGTATGAGTCCGTCTAACAGAGTAGATCGGCTCTTAATTTACAAGGTCCCAAAACAACAAAACAATAAACAAAACAAGCGCTTGGAAATAATAACAAGAGAAGGGAATGCCACTGCACCGCTCCGTGACAGCTGACAGGAACAGAAACATGATCAGGATGCGGGTCCGTTGTGGAAGGGTTGCAGTTCACTTTAACAAGCC
Source organism: Electrona antarctica (assembly GCF_951216825.1). Classification (NCBI taxonomy): domain Eukaryota; kingdom Metazoa; phylum Chordata; class Actinopteri; order Myctophiformes; family Myctophidae; genus Electrona; species Electrona antarctica. The sequence goes on along the minus strand of NC_136799.1, from coordinate 4,083,100 downwards.
CGAGTCTACGCCACTTTTACGGACTAAACGTATCAACCAACGCGGAGAATCGAGGGGCTAACTTCCTCGTTCACACAGGGCCAAGTCCAACGCTGAACGTCTTTCTCTCCGACTGTCTGTCCGTCTCCACACGGCGCAATCAACGGGACATTTTAAGATAGGCGGTTCCCAGGGGTGAGAGTGACAGGTGTCATGAATGAACAGACGGTTCGGGGACCATTTCGGACTGTCACAACACGCAGACAGAGACGTGGCGCATTTATAGTAGGATTTAGCTCGGGTGGGACCCCCTGGAACTCCCTCAAGGACCACTAGGGGTCCCTGGACCCCACTTTGGAAACCACTGCTGACTGCTCTAATTTAGCCCTATACTAGAGGTCCCTATAAGACCAATCTGGTTACCAAGGGTGACGGCTAGGGCCTTATGCAGCCAGTGGCCCCCTCTGGAACCCCCTGGAACTCCCTCAAGGACCCCACTTTGGGAACCACTGTTCTAATTTAGCCCTACTAGAGGTCCCTATAACACCAATCTGGTGACCAATGACAGCTAGGGCCTTATGCAGCCAGTGGCCCCCTCTGGAACCCCCTGTAACTCCCTCAAGGACCCCACTTTGGGAACCACTGCTCTAATTTAGCCCTACTAGAGGTCCCTATAACACCAATCTGGGGACCAATGACAGCTAGGGCCTTATGCAGCCAGTGGCCCCCTCTGGAACAGACTCCCACTGGACCTCAGGTTTGCTACTGTAGCTGTAGTTCCCTCACAATTAAAAAAAAACAAAATAAAAGACCCATTTCTACAGAGAGGCCTTTTTTTAACCGTCAGAAGTTGACCCCTTTATTCCCCCTCATTATATTTTTGGCTGTAATTGGCTGTAATTGTTGTGATGATGATGGTTTTATTTTATATTGTTAAGCACTTTGTAACATTGTTTAAAAAGGTGCTATATAAAAAAAGTTTAATATTATTATAATAACACATTCATTCTGGTTGATGTTTAGTACTACACAGTACTGCATTCTGGTCAGGGACTGTAGAAATAAGTTTCACGATCAATATTTCAATACACCAATGTGTTGATACAAAAACAGAAAGTGTACTTCATAGTTATACCTTTCCATACTTCTTCATTTCTTATGCGTGTTCTTATAATGGCCACTTATTATACGGCTTCTATCACAGCTCCTTGGAAGATAATTACACGTCATCACAACAAAAAGTATCGATTGCCATGGTAGTGTGTGTGTCTGCTATGAATTTAGAAGTGCGACCTGCACCCCACCGTCACAGCAGCAGAAGTCAGGATGCACAGTGTGTGCATCGGCCTGCTCTGTTCTGCTGTATGGTTCTGAGAGCTGGAGAGTGGTCACGACAGACACTAGGAGAATAGAAGTGTTCCACAACAGATGCCTCAGACGTATGTCAGATCTATTTGATCAAACAATGAACTGTACAAACAAACAGGGAGCCGGAGCATCACCAAGGACATTACACACAGACGCCTGAGATGGCTATAGGACATGTACCGAGGATGGAGCAGGACTGCATCATAAAGGTGGCCTTAAGATGGACACCACCAGGTAAAAGAAAACCTGGGAGGCCCAAAACCACCTGGCGCAGAACTGTGAGGAGCTGGAACAGATCAACCTGTCCTGGGGAGAGGACATGCTGCCAGGGATCAGATGCAATGGAGACCGCTCATTGAAGCCTTATGTCCCATAGGGGACGAAGAGGAGTAAGGTAAGGTAAGTAAGGCATCGGCCTGCAGTAGATTGTTAGATTTAGGCTGTTCTGGAGTCCAGCATGGTATTTATCTTACGTACATTTAAGGCTGTTCTGTAGTCCAGCAAGAGCAATAAGTGCCCTGACACTCCAGAGTTGATTTTAGAGGTTTGAGTGGATTTTGAAATGATTGGTTATTTTTTTTTAGTTTGGTTCATCAGGGCTCATCGTTATTGGACTCTTATGTTTACACTGTGACCAGTGGTGGACAACGTATTAAAGACATTTTCTTTTTGAAGGGCGCTATAGGAAACAAGACAGCAAGCTCTTTCTTCAGTGCTATCCTTTTGGACCATTTGTGCTTGACTGTGTCAGTCACAGAGCGGTGTCACAGAGCGGTGTCAGTCACAGAGCGGTGTCACAGAGCGGTGTCAGTCACAGAGCGGTGTCACAGAGCGGTGTCAGTCACAGAGCGGTGTCAGTCACAGAGCGGTGTCACAGAGCGGTGTCACAGAGCGGTGTCAGTCACAGAGCGGTGTCACAGAGCGGTGTCAGTCACAGAGCGGTGTCACAGAGCGGTGTCAGTCACAGAGCGGTGTCACAGAGCGGTGTCAGTCACAGAGCGGTGTCAGTCACAGAGCGGTGTCACAGAGCGGTGTCACAGAGCGGTATCAGTCACAGAGCGGTGTCACAGAGCGGTGTCACAGAGCGGTGTCACAGAGCGGTGTCAGTCACAGAGCGGTGTCACAGAGCGGTGTCAGTCACAGAGCGGTGTCACAGAGCGGTGTCACAGAGCGGTGTCAGTCACAGAGCGGTGTCAGTCACAGAGCGGTGTCAGTCACAGAGCGGTGTCAGTCACAGAGCGGTGTCAGTCACAGAGCACAAAGTCAGTGGAAAATGAAAAGTAAAAAAACAAATGGATCAGGAGGCAGGGCTTGCACATTTCTTTTGCAGATTGGATTCAGGCAAGGACAAAAGAAAAGGCAAACACTCAGAAACCAAACAATGCAAATGAATGGAGAGGAAAGGTGTCAACCTCTCTGACTCCATGGCAGCATTCAGTCCCACTGTGCTGTTTCCCTTATATATCTGCAGACTCCACCCGTCCATGAGAATCACAGACAAGTTGACACAACATAAACCACGGTACAGTATTTCAAGAGCGAGAGATCACAGTAAACATCCACCCTAAACCTCCTTCTTCCACACTGGGAGGAAAACGGCATCGGAAAATTTTGAGTTGATGCATGTACACGTCAGTGAAGAGAGAAAGAGAGACTTTTGACTTTAAAAAAAAATGCTTTATTTCTTTGTTCTCACACTTCTTTTCACTACAATATTAAATTATGAAACAAGGGCATTTTGCCCGAATATAAAACTAAAACATAAAATCTCATCCTCAACTGAACAGATAACACAATTATTTATAACACCATTGTTGCACAAAAGTGTGCAGGCTTTTCATCTCTTGTGATGATATCTAAAGTCTATCCATACCCTTTTCATCTCTTGTGATGATATCTAAAGTCTATCCATACCCTTGCCCTGACCAGTAAGATGAAAACACTGACCTGCGTCACTTCTTTTCCCCATCTTGTTCCTTCTGGTCAAATATATCGCCATCTTTGCTTCACCTAAAAAGGAAATTCAGAAATTGCCACTTTGTCACGTTGTTTCTCCTGTAACCTGCTCAGAGTATAAAAACAACTTTAGACCATTTCTCTTAAAACAATAAAAACAAACTTTCTATCATGTCAAATAAGGGACCATGCAGTCCCGTCACATTCCAAAAAACAATGAGAAATAGTCTCCACCTCTCTGCAGAAGGGACTCTCATTTGAAACAGTTTTTTGACACCATTGAATGAACTGCCACGGCCTCATGGAGAATCCTCCACTGCAAGTCCCCAGGTCTGTTTCTAACTGTTTTAACTGCCACGGCCTCATGGAGAATCCTCCACTGCAAGTCCCCAGGTCTGTTTCTTTGAGGGGAGTTATAAAACAACAAGGCTCTCCACCCTGGTTTGCTTTCATCAGTCTTATCAAAATACCTTCTCCACACTGTATCATCTTTACCATTTAGTTTCCCTCTCTTAAGAGCTATAACAGAGCACATGTAACAACCCCTTTCCATTTACTGTGTATAAACTATAAATCAACACTTTGAACCTCTTTCTCATCTAGTAAAAGGTTCTGAACAGCCCTTCAGATCAGGAAAAAAGCTTTAACTGCGGTAAAGGGTCCTCTTCGTCAGGGGTTTCCTCTCCCTCACTGTAGTGTAGATCCTCAAAAGATCTAAATCCTTCTCAGACAGTCTCTCTGCCCATCGCTTAAGATGTACCCCACGTAGCGGACTGACCTACCCAAGATGTACTCCACGTAGCGGACTGACCTACCCAAGATGTACTCCACGTAGCGGACTGACCTACCCAAGATGTACCCCACGTAGCGGACTGACCTACCCAAGATGTACTCCACGTAGCGGACTGACCTACCCAAGATGTACTCCACGTAGCGGACTGACCTACCCAAGATGTACTCCACGTAGCGGACTGACCTACCCAAGATGTACCCCACGTAGCGAACTGACCTACCCAAGATGTACCCCACGTAGCGGACTGACCTACCCAAGATGTACCCCACGTAGCGGACACAGGAGCACCGAGCAGCAGGCCTGTGGGGGGCGACAGAGACACAGGAGCACCGAGCAGCAGGCCTGTGGGGGGCGACAGAGACACAGGAGCACCGAGCAGCAGGCCTGTGGGGGGCGACAGAGACACAGGAGCACCGAGCAGCAGGCCTGTGGGGGGCGACAGAGACACAGGAGCACCGAGCAGCAGGCCTGTGGGGGGCGACAGAGACACAGGAGCACCGAGCAGCAGGCCTGTGGGGGGCGACAGAGACACAGGAGCACCGAGCAGCAGGCCTGTGGGGGGCGACAGAGAGCAGCAGGCCTGTGGGGGGCGACAGAGAGCAGCAGGCCTGTGGGGGGCGACAGAGAGCAGCAGGCCTGTGGGGGGCGACAGAGAGCAGCAGGCCTGTGGGGGGCGACAGAGAGCAGCAGGCCTGTGGGGGGCGACAGAGAGCAGCAGGCCTGTGGGGGGCGACAGAGAGCAGCAGGCCTGTGGGGGGCGACAGAGACAAAGACATTACACCTTAACACAGTGGTTCCCAAAGTGGGGTCCGGGGACCCCCAGGGGTCCTTGAGGCAGTCCAAAGTGGGGTCCGGGGACCCCCAGGGGTCCTTGAGGCAGTCCAAAGTGGGGTCCGGGGACCCCCAGGGGTCCTTGAGGCAGTCCCATCTAAATGATAGTTTGTAACCAAATGGACCCTTATGGGTCTGTAACTCTGGAACAAATGTACACTCTCAGAGTTAAATTAATAAAGCAATAAGCCACGAGAGGTCTCAGGTTACCAGGTATTTTACAATGGCTGAGAGGCGTAGTTAGACGGAACTGTGTAGAAAAACATGGTGCTATTTTATCATGATCATCAGTAAGGACCAATTATATGAAGATAGGTTGAAAAGTGGTGAAGTGGTCCTTTAAGCATTTAGCAGACGTTCTTTTATCAAGAGCGACCTACAATAATAAGAAAAGGAAACACACACACACAGGATGCAGAGACAGTGTTAGTGCCTCAAGAAACTATAGGATCAACAATGTATTATTAGAAACTATAGGATCCATGAACAATGTAATAACCATCTGTACATTTGAAACTATAGCATACCAGGTACCAGGTAAATAAACTATAGCATACCAGGTACCACGTAAATAAACTATAGCATACCAGGTACCAGGTAAATAAACTATAGCATACCAGGTACCAGGTAAATAAACTATAGCATACCAGGTAAATAAACTATAGCATACCAGGTACCAGGTAAATAAACTATAGCATACCAGGTATCAGGTAAATAAACTATAGCATACCAGGTATCAGGTAAATAAACTATAGCATACCAGGTACCAGGTAAATAAACTATAGCATACCAGGTACATAAACTATAGCATACCAGGTACCAGGTAAATAAACTATAGCATACCAGGTAAATAAACTATAGCATACCAGGTACCAGGTAAATAAACTATAGCATACCAGGTACCAGGTAAATAAACTATAGCATACCAGGTACCAGGTAAATAAACTATAGCATACCAGGTACCAGGTAAATAAACAATGAACATCCACTTGTCCACAAACATAGTCACTCAAATAGTAACACAGTGTTTACACTGCATTTAGTCTCTCTGCTCTGATCCTGTGGTCCCGTAGGACACCTACTGGTTGATAATAGGTACTGCCTAGAAGGCCAAATTCAATATCTCCCCTGCTGAGGCTTCCACTCGACAGAGATGATATGAAATCATTCTTTTAAAGACCTTTTTGGTGCTTTTCTGACTTTATTGATAAGAGAGAGGGGGGGGGGGATGATGTCAAATGGAATACAAGCACCTTAATGAATTAAAATCATTGCGTGTACACTGTTTATACCCTACCTACACTGTTTACAGCAAATTACTTCGGTACATAGAAATACTGTTATGCCTATATAAACAGAGGAACTAACTTTAATTCAATTACATTTGAATAAATTGCTGCTACTTGTCGCAAATGCAAAAACATTGAAATGCTTCTGTCAACTTTCAAAAGTGTAAAGCTAACGTCTCCTATATGGATGTATATTGTATAACTATCTCTGCCAGAAAATGCACAATCTTTTTATAGTTTCACAAGATATTACTCAAGTGTTACTCAAAGTGTCAATGGAACACAGCTGTTTACACCTTTATTTTATTCCCATCTATATTCAATATTTATTTGTACATACTCTATCTCCATTGTCTTGTTCCACTTTTGCCACGTACGTTTTCTCATGCCAATAATGCTCCTTTGAATTGAGAGAGAGAGAGAGAGAGAGAGAGAGAGAGAGAGAGAGAGAGAGAGAGAGAGAGAGGAATGACACAGCAGAGGTCATCGGGATTCCAACCTGAAAGTGCTGTCAGGTTGCATTAGAGCTGGACCTGGACCAGGTTGCATTAGAGCTGGACCTGGACCAGGTTGCATTAGAGCTGGACCTGGACCAGGTTGCATTAGAGCTGGACCTGGATTAGATTAAACTCACTTTGCATTAGAGCTGGACCTGGATTAGATTAAACTCACTTTGATGCATTAGAGCTGGACCTGGATTAGATTAAACTCACTTTGATGCATTAGAGCTGGACCTGGATTAGATTAAACTCACTTTGCATTAGAGCTGGACCTGGATTAGATTAAACTCCCTTTGCATTAGAGCTGGACCTGGATTAGATTAAACTCACTTTGCATTAGAGCTGGACCTGGATTAGATTAAACTCACTTTGCATTAGAGCTGGACCTGGATTAGATTAAACTCACTTTGCATTAGAGCTGGACCTGGATTAGATTAAACTCACTTTGCATTAGAGCTGGACCTGGATTAGATTAAACTCACTTTGCATTAGAGCTGGACCTGGATTAGATTAAACTCACTTTGCATTAGAGCTGGACCTGGATTAGATTAAACTCACTTTGCATTAGAGCTGGACCTGGATTAGATTAAACTCACTTTGCATTAGAGCTGGACCTGGATTAGATTAAACTCACTTTGCATTAGAGCTGGACCTGGATTAGATTAAACTCACTTTGCATTAGAGCTGGACCTGGATTAGATTAAACTCACTTTGCATTAGAGCTGGACCTGGATTAGATTAAACTCACTTTGCATTAGAGCTGGACCTGGATTAGATTAAACTCACTTTGCATTAGAGCTGGACCTGGATTAGATTAAACTCACTTTGCATTAGAGCTGGACCTGGATTAGATTAAACTCACTTTGCATTAGAGCTGGACCTGGATTAGATTAAACTCACTTTGCATTAGAGCTGGACCTGGATTAGATTAAACTCACTTTGCCACTCCATTTGCTAGTCGATTTGACATTCACTTTATGCATGTGCATACCCTCTATTACTTCAATTCATCAACTAGGATTCTTCATTCACCGTGAAGGACCGTGAAGGACCGAGAAGGACCGTGAAGGACCGTGAAGGACCGAGAAGGACCGTGAAGGACCGTGAAGGACCGTGAAGGACAGTGAAGGACAGTGAAGGACCGTGAAGGACCGAGAAGGACCGTGAAGGACCGTGAAGGACAGTGAAGGACCGTGAAGGACCGTGAAGGACCGTGAAGGACAGTGGAGGACCGCGAAGGACCGTGGAGGACCGTGAAGGACCATGAAGGACCGCGAAGGACCGTGAAGGACCGCGAAGGACCGTGGAGGACCGTGAAGGACCGACCGTGAAGGACCGTGAAGGACCATGAAGGACCGTGAAGGACCGCGAAGGACCGCGAAGGACCACGAAGGACCGCGAAGGACGGTGAAGGACCGCGAAGGACCGTGAAGGACCGTGGAGGACCGTGAAGGACCGTGAAGGACCGTGAAGGACCGACCGTGAAGGACCGTGAAGGACCGTGAAGGACCGACCGTGAAGGACCGTGAAGGACCGTGAAGGACCGCGAAGGACCGTGGAGGACCGTGAAGGACCATGAAGGACCGCGAAGGACCGCGAAGGACCGTGAAGGACCGCGAAGGACCGTGGAGGACCGTGAAGGACCGACCGTGAAGGACCGTGAAGGACCATGAAGGACCGTGAAGGACCGCGAAGGACCGCGAAGGACCACGAAGGACCGCGAAGGACGGTGAAGGACCGCGAAGGACCGTGAAGGACCGTGAAGGACCGTGAAGGACCGTGGAGGACCGTGAAGGACCGTGAAGGACCGTGAAGGACCGCGAAGGACGGTGAAGGACCGCGAAGGACCGCGAAGGACCGTGAAGGACCGTGGAGGACCGTGAAGGACCGTGAAGGACCGTGAAGGACCGTGAAGGACCGTGAAGGACCGTGGAGGACCGCGAAGGACCGCGAAGGACCGTGAAGGACCGCGAAGGACCGTGGAGGACCGTGAAGGACCGACCGTGAAGGACCGTGAAGGACCATGAAGGACCGTGAAGGACCGCGAAGGACCGCGAAGGACCACGAAGGACCGCGAAGGACGGTGAAGGACCGCGAAGGACCGTGAAGGACCGTGGAGGACCGTGAAGGACCGTGAAGGACCGCGAAGGACCGTGAAGGACCGCGAAGGACCGTGAAGGACCGTGGAGGACCGTGAAGGACCGTGAAGGACCGTGAAGGACCGTGGAGGACCGTGGAGGACCGTGAAGGACCATGAAGGACCATGAAGGAATGCAACACCGACAAAACTCTCTCTGTATTCAAGTGTTCACAGGCTGAGTTATTGATAGGGGGATACAGCGGTTCTGAAACGTTTTTAATGTCAACGTCGGTTATGCAATTAGGCCACAGGCTTTGAGAACTCTAGTTTAATGCGGGCCCAATCGATGACTGTCATTGTAATGCAAATGACAGAGAGATGTACTGTAGCTCTACTTAACTACTCTCAGCAATGTTGACCAATGTTGGTAGATAAACTGACAGAGAGAAATGAAATGATTACTATATTTACCCAGGGTATCTGGGCTAAGCTCAAGAACTTGTTTCCAGCCAGGCCCTGCTCATAGAACATTTCATCGTAGTGGTTCAATGCCTTGTTCAAGGGCACTTCAGCGGTGGTAATTGTAACGCGTCGGACCGCTGATTCGAACTGGCGACCTTCCGGTATCAAGACCGCTCCGCAATCCGTTCGGCCACCGCTGCCACTAATGAGACCTACCTTTGATTTGATTGTCATGCCTCCGAAGAAGCCAATATGGACTTGGAATGAGTGTTGAATGCTTAATGGACCACAATGGAAACAAGCCTGGCTTTTTAAAAGACAAGGTGGTGATCCGAGCATGTACTTTATTTATAAAAGTTAAAAAATGATTCCAGTCCCACTGATCTTTGAAGCACCTGGTTGAGTTTCCTTTTGTCGCTTTGCAAGTCTGGCTTTTTGTTTTATCCATTTGGAATGTTTTAACTTGTACCTTAGTTTAAATCGTCAAACTATTCAATCAATGAATCAAAGTGAATCAAACAGTGAAGTGGCCTAAAGCAAATCAAATCGGAGGTCCAATAAACTACACGGCCAAGCATGTGATCCCTCTGTGTTCTCAGACCAATAGATAATATTCACCTTCAGAGGGCTGTCGTATCCATAGCTGGATCTGAAGTTCTCTTCTCTGGCAACCTCAGACAGAGAGCGTGCATCAGCCAGCAGACCTGCTACACAAACAGTTAAACCAATCAATCCATCCATTAGGCTTGTTCAAGATACCATTCTCAGTTGCTTTCATTTATTTCAAGGATACAGTACATCAAAGTGACCTGATGGGGGCAACAGATCTCCAGACGCCTCCCTTCCTAGGACCTGCTATTTAATTAGGCAGCCTCGGCTCTCTCCCACTTTGTTAGGCTTTGTGCCAACTATGACATCACTGTGGCCTCTGTACTGACCTGCATGCTGGGTTTTAACAATGCACTGTTTACTAGTATGCTGTGTTAGGTTTAACCAACACACTGTGTACTAAAATGCTGAGTTTACAACACGCCGCCGCTTACTAGTATGATGGGTAACAGCTTAACTAGTACACAGACAGTTAATATTGTTTCCTGTTAACTATGCCCGGTGTGAGATGTGGTCACTGTGAGGCACAAATCCATAAGGTCAGGTCAGGTCGTAGATCAAAGTGTGCTGACTGTCTGTCAATCAACAATTGACAGACAGTCAATGGAGCTGATGATGGGCTGAGAAACTAAACAGAACTCACTGCTGACAACACAGAAACACGTGGTGTACCGAGAGGAGAACAGGTGTAGGCGTAAAATAAAAAATAAAATAATATTGTGAAACACAAAGACAGAGGTGTTTACAAGAAAAGGCACAGGAAATGTACAGAAACGGATACAATTTGCTTTATATTGAACCCACCAAACGGTGCAGGCAGTACAGTCAGCTGATATGTCAACAGTTGAGAACCTTGAAGTTGAAACAAATGTTGCCGACAACGCCACAGATTTATGCAATGATGCATTTGTAACTAATGATGTGCCATATGTATGTCATGAATCATGATTTGTACCATGATGAACAAATGTCACCAAAGGTAATATCACAAGTGTATGTGAGCCGAGGATGTGTTTGTAACCAAACATGTTGAGATAAACACCAGGAAGGAAGGATAACAATGTTTTTGAGGACATGAAAGATGAGGGACAAAAATGTGTTTCTAACAGGTGTGTTTGATTGTGGTAAAGGCTTTGCTCAAACTTTATTTGTTTCCTTGCCCCCTCCCCTCCCACGCCCCCTCCCCTCCCCTCCCCCTCCCCTCCCACTCCCCTCCCACACCTCTTCTTCCCTTTCTTCTTTTCCTTGTAAAAATCTGAACTATGCACAAAAACAAATTTACTTGTAAAACTGTGATGTGACAATAAAGCTGTAGATGTCACACTAAAACTTGTGACAGTGATTTGTCAAAGACGGTGGACACCTCATTCCATGGACATAAAACGTTAATTTTAGCCGGGAATGCCATTATGGAATCTAAAACAAAGTGCATCTGTGGTCTGGAAGATGGTTCTCTCTACTGGTACAACACAGTGAAGGACATGCATGCTGCTGAAAACAGCAGGAAATGTTTCCAAAGTCGATCCAGCCACATTCTACTGGCTAGATAAGGACTGTGCTGTCACTGTGACACAAGTTCTCAGATAGTCTGGCAGCAGAGGCCCAGGTAGAACCAAACACAACCATGTTCTTTCTTATCTTTAGGGTCTCCCATATATGAAATGGATTGTTGTGAAGTTTGATTTGGGGCAAAATGTTTTTTTTTGGCTATTCTTTAGTTTACACCTACCCCAATCTCTGAAAAAGGCAAATCCAAATAGGGCAAAGGGGACAAAGAAAGCCTATAACTTGAGAATGCTCACTCGTATCTTCATAAGATTAGCTGAGGTATGAACCAGGTGTCTACCCTACGTCACTAAACAGTCAGATTGTAATTTACCTAAAGAAATACTTATAGAGAGATGACTTCCGCACACCCGGTAGGTTTGGAGCAGGTGCGATGATGACGAGGCATATACAATGTGAAAGGAGGGACACCCGCACACTGCCACTTGGGTTCAGAGCATTTTATTAAAGCAACGCTTCCTCAGGCTTAATTCAAGAATGGGCTGACATGGTCACTAAATACATTTCAGAAAGTCTAAACAACCAATCAAAATGCATGCAATTATCTCAACAGTTAACAGCTGTGAAAAACCTTGTCACGTGACTTAAGGTGCAGTGTTTCTGTGAACATTCCTCATATACCATTGTCAATAGCAGAAAACAATAATTCCCGGGAAAAAAAGAAATATACATAAATGTCATGCCAAATAACATACAAGGAAGACATAGTTAGATAAGCAAATAAATGTCAAATGTAAGATCCTACTCTGTAAGAGTGGAAAAGAATAAAAAAATAAATAAAAACATAGCACCTGAAGTGCCTATAATACCGGCTGGTCAAGAAGTTCAGATCAACAGCTTCTATAGCATAACATTTAATAATAGTTCATCATTAAGCCCTTTAGAGTGTAAGGTTTGTAGAGTGTGGATCCAGTAGGCCTCACGTTGTTTTAACAGGGTATCGTGGTTACCACCTCTTCTTGGAAGTTTGACTTGTTCTATACCAACAAAGCGAAAAGTGGAGATGTCATGTTTAAGATCATTGAAATGCACTGCAACAGGGTATTCACGGTCATTTCTTCTGATCTGATTCTTATGTTCACTCATTCTGTTTTAACTGTCTAGTAGTTTTGCCTACAGTATGTATGCTAAACCACAGGGGGACACACAAACAGATCCCCTTCTCCTTAATGAAGTTGACCTTTTCCTGGTGTAATTGTCCTTCAAACTGTGTGCACTCGTCCAATGTGTGACTGCTCCTGTTGCAGTATAAACACACGTGTTGATGAATGGAGGAATGTGTATCCCTCTCCATCCCCCCAGACTTTACTTCTCCTTCCATTAACACTGCATTTGCAGAATAGGTGCCTCCTCTGTGCTCCTTCAGACCCTTCATCCGGCCTGGAGGAGCTGCACCTCTGTTTGAAGAGGCGAATGGCGTGTCCTGGATGTTGCCAAACAATGGATCGGAAACAATTCTGACCTGCTTTTCAATAAATTGAACGAGATCACTAAACATGGCCCTATGACCTCGTCGCTCCTGTAGGTCACAGGCAGTGCTTCTCCATTTTTCTCGAAACTTATATGGCAACTTTAAAACAATGTTCCTCATGTTACATGGCATGTCCAATTCTCTCATATGCGTGATCTGCTCTGTTGCATTACAGCACCCATGTAGAAAGAGGGAAAATGCTTGCAATGCCTTGACATCTTCACTTTTGATGGGTTCCCAACTGAAAGCTTTCTCCATATATGCAGAAGAGGTTTTTTGTTCATTTCCAAAGTGCTCTTTCAAAAGACCTTTTGCTCTTAGATATCCTTGTTGAGGAGGCAGATGCTGACAGCTATGCACTATCTCCTTTGGCTGACCCCTGGTGTATTGTTCAAGGAAGTGCAAGCAGTCACCAAAGTTGTTAGTTTTCATTTCGACACCATTTTCAAAAGCTCGCATGAAAGCAAAATATTCAAGAGGGTCACCATCAAACACAGGAATGTGTCTCACTGGAAGAGCAGATGAGAGATTCTGTTGAACTAATAAAGAGGTTATTTCATTCTGTTTTTGCATTATTTTGACAATGTCATTCTGACTGATCCGTTATCATACAGCACTGGGGCTTGAGAAACAAGCACTGTGGCCTGAGAAACATGCCCTGGCATCGGCTCTGCGAGTGTCTTTGTGCTGATGTAGTAGAAACCCTGGGTAACATTTGAGTGTCATCATAAGTTGGAATTGTTCCTTGAACCTGGGAATAGACAGTTTGTGAATTTGTAATTTGCATGTTGGGTCTTTCTTTGGACAACCTGTGGGAGAGCTGCAGAGTCAGTTACAGTCATATTATCAACCTTTGCAGGATCATAAACAGTTGCATTAGGATTGAGCTTGGATTGTTTTGTGGTTTGAACATTCTTGTCAAAATAAGAGTGCATTCCATTGGATGCTCTTGAGCCACTCCTTGATCCATTTTCCTCTAAAACACACTGATTTTTGCATTAAATGCTGCCAACTCTGTATCGAGTGTTAATTGTTCCCTTTGTCTCCTCAAATTGTCCTCCTCTGCCTGCAGCTCATGTTGTTTCTTTAAGGCAGCAGCACGCTCCAGAAGGGCTGCCTTTTCAGCTTGAGCTTTGAGAAGTGCAGATGATGTTGTTGATGAAGTGCGTGAGGTTTGGGACTTGGAGCGGGTCTTAGCCCTGCGTGGGACATTGGAAACACTGTCGTCTGGTCCTATGTCATCATCAATTTCTGTCACATGACTAGCAGCAAGGGTTTGTGATGATTGACCAGCCTCATGAAGCCACCTTTTCACATCCTCCTCAAATTCACAGTACTCTTTTTTCGTTCAAACCATTCCTTTTGCTCATTAACCTCCTCCTCAGTCAGAGGCAACCTCAAAAATGCATCATACGCATGGCTCATTTCATCAAAGCATGTTTTCACAGTGTTCATTTCAGATTGCATTTTTGTGACATTCTCAGTAGAATTCATAAGCCCTCTGACTTCATCAATGCACTGGCCAGTGCATGTGCTTTTTGTCTTCAGTGTTTTGAGACTGTTTTCTTTTCATTTTGGGTTCCTTTTTTCCGGTAGTTGTGCACCATTGCTCACAGACTCCATGACATCTGACATATTTGCAATTTCCCTTTTTTAGCACAAAAAAAATGCAGTGCAGAATGTAAACTTCAAAGTGCAGCAGCGCTGTTGACAGTTCACAGTAATGTCGGTTCAGGTGCAAAAATAGCAAAGCAATTGCCCAAATTAAATAAAGGCAGTGCAAAAAAGGCGTTTGTGTCACTAATAAGTCCGGCAGTGACAAAACATCAATCATAATAACGGACGGAGTGACACACGAAAATAAAATAACTCCAGTAGTTATTTGCTGTTTTCCTGTACAGCCTTTTCGGTGTTTCATTACATACCAAGGGCCTTTGATGAGGCTTTGTGCTGCGCTGCGTGTCCACTTAATATTCGTTTGAGTTTGTCTCTTGTCTTGTCCTTGAACTCCTTCCAGACTCCATTCCTTGATCCTCTTGTTCCAGTCCAAATGGATAGGTTTTTACTGTTTGTCAGCTTTAAAACCAATTGTTGACAAACTCACTGATGCACCCATTCTGTGGTTGTAGGCTTACGCAGGCATTAAAGAAATCCAATGTCCACAGGTAGAACTCATTTTTGCTTTGCTTTAATAAGAATAAAGTGCATATGACATTCTTTCTTGGCTCTCTGTGCTGCTGGTAAAAACCATGTCTCCACGTAGGTGCATGAATTCTCCCCCCACACCTGTCCATAATTATAGCCTAGGCCTGGGAGGCGTGCCCGTCTGTGCCCAAACAATAATTCAATTAGCCAATAATCAAAATCAAACTATTAAGGCTAAATAACAGAAATATTCAGAAAATACAAACAGTTAAATGGCTTCTACACAATCAATCAATCAATCATGTCAGTCATGAGGACACTTGTCCTTCACACAATGGAAACAAGCAGAAAGGCTTTCTTGGTTTCATCCTTTTAACAGACCTGTATTGTACTGTACTTCCATGTGCCTGTACGTGCAAACTGTTAATGATGTAATAATCAATCAATAATAATGTCATAATCAATCAATAATAAAGTAATAATCAATGAACAGATTGATTATTAACAGATCAGTGAACAGACTGTGTGAAGGGTGGGTGCAGCCAGGGCATCCTTCAAAAGTGTGACGTGGTGTAATACCAACTTGTGCCAAACGGGGGCGAGTGACACTTCTGTGAGTAACTTGTAGCACATAAGGCACTATAGCAAAATCTGGACTAGTTATTGTGTAGGTTCGACTGCTGGAGCTATGGGGAGTGCTTAAATGAGACTAAGATACAAGGAGGTTAAATGTTAAATGATTGCCGGCAGTTATATTGAAAAACATACAATATGGAAAACAAATAAATTGGTACCAACTCTTAAATAGCAATTGCTTGGCCACTTTCAATTCTCACAGTTCACTGTCTTTCTATTTTGGGTGCACCCTTCTAACTTGAATCCTCAGTTATCTCCTTTAAACCTTCAACTCAAGTTTTGTTTCTTTCCAGTTCAATCAAATGATCAAAATAGGACAATAAAATATTCAAACATCCACCCTTTACAATAAGTAATAATTGACCACTCAGTCACTGTTCCCCCAATGATGAACAAGGTAAGGTAAGTATGCAAAATCAGTATACGTGTTATGGTTCAGAGTTCCAAGGATAAACCATCCAGGTATGTATCAGTATGTGTCAAAGTTCCATATGGATTCCAAAACTGTAAGTGTCAGAGTTCCAATTCCAGGGGAACGTGTGTGCATGCGTGTGCGCGAAGGGGAATTGGGATTACTGCAGCTGAGAGTGGGGGAGTCTGCAGATTACACCTACCACACCGTAGAGTGCAGTAGTCTGTCCAGTGGTCACCAGAGTATGGGGGGAACACTCGCTGTCGATCAACCTCTAGATCCTGGTGGGAAGCTCGCCATCTATTGGAATGGCCAACTGGAAAACGATCCAATCCAACAAAAAACCTGACCTGTCATCAGACAAAGTATCAACTGTATGTTGTCTAGAAAGTTTAACCATGAAATATGCATTACATGAACTTTTTTAAATGAAAACAAATGAAATACTGTATGCAACAATCTGTGCATTTTTAACCTTTGCACATACTTTCTTTCAACATGTATTTTAAACAAAAACATCTTGACATGTCATGATCAGTACACTCTTGTATAAAGTGCATCATGAAATGGATTACATCCATTTAGTAAACAAACATAAACTTATTGTATTACACTCTCAAAGTGTTCACTTGCAAAGTGCAAAAATAACAATATCCCTTCATTGAAAATAAATGAACTGTCTCACCGATTATGTGTGAAACAGGCTGGGCACAAACAATGCAATGGCTGCCCCAGTGAATCCACAATGGTTTCTAGAAATAAACAACACCACTCATCAAAAACCAAAGTAACTTTAACTCATAAGATGTGGTGAGTTACCTTGCTTCGCTGTGGTTTGTACTCATAAAACTCTTCTAGAATCACACTTTTCCTCTCTCTGTTCTGTGCTCTTCTCATGTGCTGTGCACTGCTGTTTGTTTTTTTTTTTTTTTCTGTCTCTAACCTCAACAGCTGAACTGACTCAGTTCAATTGGGCTTGATTAGTGCAGCACTGCAGGTAGAAGATAATCACTGCTTCAACAGGTTGCTGTGTGGCTGGAACAGCATATCAGCTAGGCCTAAACTGACTGCTGATTGGTGGAACCACATGTCACTCTGTCTCTGATATTTAGTGATTTTTAGATAGTTTAACAAATATCTGCACCACTCAGTGGTTAGGTTTTAGACAGGGTCACTAAACATAGTAACTTTAGATTTAGTTCTTAGGCAAAAGCACACATATAAGGCAACTGTAGCTTGTCTCTATATGTTAGGGTTATACTGTAATCCACTAAATCATGTGTGTTACATCGGACTGTACCACTGTCGCAGTATTGCTTGCTCTGGGTGGGATCTCTGTCGGTTTTCTGCTCTATAATTATGTAAAGTGTCTTGAGACAACTTTGTTGTGATTTGACACTTTAATAAAAATTGAATTCGATTCAATTGAATTGATGCTGGTATGGTATTATTCCTATATAACCTGCAGATGTAAATGTCACTGAGGGCTGCATGCAGGAAGGCTCTGCATCCAGTGATCTTCTGGGCAGACTTCACCACCCGCTGCATCCAGTGATCTTCTGGGCAGACTTCACCACCCGCTGCATGCAGAGCCTTCCTGTCTGCCTCAGAGCAGCTTCCACGCCACACGGTGATGCAGGATGTTAAAGGATCCAGTCTCCACCGCACGGGTGCAGTACTTAGTTTAGACAGTTTTTGGTTTAGACTAGTCATTGGTTAGACCAGTCATTAGTCCTACAATTACAACCTATCTCAAACCCTCACCCTAAACCTAACCTCCCACGGGGCAGCACACCTAAACCTAACCTTAACCCATGTCTAACCAATGACTATAGTCTAAACTAAGTATGCACCCCCCACCGCACACACCTTGAGGTGAGGACAGGGGTATACCCAGCCCCGACCGCTTCAGTCTCCTCAGACAGTACACACGCTGGTGGGCCTTCTTCATTAAGGAGGCCGAGGTGAGCTTCCGTGTCAGGTTGTTGGCACTCCCATGGTATTTGAACCTGGGGACCACCGTACCTCCACAGCATCTCCACCGATGTATGCATGACTGAGGGCACTGCCTGGAATGTTATCCGACCCTGCAGCCTAGTGGTGCTTGACTCCCTGCAGAGACCTCAGTCACAGTTACACTGCATGGGGAGCAGCTCACCAGCATAGAAGGTGTTGAGAGAGAGCGTTGGGTCAGTAAGGGATGGATCCCCGGGGCATTCAGCATCTCTCTCGCTGTGGTCTGTAATAGTCTGCAATGGAATGTGTCTGGATTGTTTTGAGCATATATAGAACCAGTCAGGTTCCTTATAGCTTCTCTGAGATCAAGTGCATGACCTAAAAGCAGAGTCCTGCACTTTCAAGAGTGAGGACCTTATTCACTCGGATCCCCGTATAGCTGCCCACAAAGTAGCAGATACTCTTCCTGGGGTCCACTGACTCCACACCAGACATAACAATACATATATAGGACTGTCTTGCAAAAAATAAATAATAATAATAATAAACATTCAAGACAATAAAAGTGAATTGAATTACAAGTCAGTTAATAAATATTATAATGGGTTATTGATCAAATGTCTTTTAAGGAGTTTCTTAAAACTATAGCAGGACTTCCCCTCCCTCTGCTCTGTTAACATGATGGGTAACCTGTTCAAGTGTCAAATTAAATTGAACTAAACTCTCAGGGCATCTCTGTCTGTCTGTCTGTCTGTAGGAGCCTATAGGAGGCGGCGCTGTCCATGGTGCTGAACCATATAGGATGTGTGTGTGTGTGTGTGTGTGTGTGTGTGTGTGTGTGTGTGTGTGTGTGTGTGTGTGTGTGTGTGTGTGTGTGTGTGTGTGTGTGTATTAAAACCTTACCGTTGTTTTTTTAATTCAATGGGTTATGCATAAATCATGTAAATTTTATTTTCATGGACAAGTCAACATAATATAAAGCACCGAAACATTTGACCATTAATTGGCGATACAGGAATGTCAAATATTTAATGGAGCCAATTCCATTCAAAGGGCTTTATTGGCATGAGAAAACATATACGTTTACATTAATTGCCAAAGCAAATGTAGCTTATATTTGTGTTCTGTTCTTTGGAGTCAAAGAACTGAACAGTGGAGTCACACTTGAGGCCTCAATTGCTCTACCTTCATTGACACACACACACACACACACACACACACACACACACACACACACACACACACACACACACACACACACACACACACACACACACACACACACACACACACACACACACACACACACACACACACACACACACACACACACACACACACACACACAATTCCATAGTGCATTACATTCACGATTCATGCACAGAGGAAACCATGCATGCAAGGCACCAACCTGCACATATAGGGAGCAATTAGGGGTTCAGTGTCTTGCTCAAGGACACTTCGACCTTGCTGTTTCTATGCGCCGGCATGCATGCGGCCACTCTACCCCTGAACCACCATCCGCCCACGGGCAGATGGAACGATGCAAAATATACGCGTTGTGAACTTGTTGTGAGTTGATTTGGAGCAGCTACATGAGAGAGAGAGAGAGAGAGAGAGAGAGAGAGAGAGAGAGAGAGAGAGAGAGAGAGAGAGAGAGAGAGAGAGAGAGAGAGAGAGAGAGAGAGAGAGAGAGAGAGAGAGAGAGTGTGCGCGCGCAGGTGCACGGACAGCTTGACCGCCCTGATTCATTGCGTCATCAAGGAGGCCATGGCATGTATAAACCAGTGGCTTCCTGCATGCGAGCAGAATCATTTCGTCTCCCAGCTCCATCAGACTAGTTAGTTCAGTCTCCGCTGCATGGTGGAAAACTTCTGGGAACTCACATCAGCGCAGAGAGAGAGAGAGAGAGAGAGAGAGAGAGAGAGAGAGAGAGAGAGAGAGAGAGAGAGAGAGAGAGAGAGCGGACATATCCAGCCAAGACGGGGCGTCTATAATGTAAGTAGCCTATACGTTTTACTCTGAATATATATAAGAAACGACACTATACGACAGACTTCATATCAAATGTAAAACATGTAAAATGCTTTGGAAGTGAATGAAATGCCGATGATAAATATAGCATGGCTGAGTGTTGTTGTGGTAAACGCATTCAACAAGTGTGTATAGCCATGCGCCTGTACACACATATACAATATACAGAAATGAAAATGAAATGAAATGAAATGAAATGAAATGAAATCTATATTTACCCAGGGTATCTGGGCTAAGCTCAAGAACTTGTTTCCAGCCAGGCCCTGCTCATAGAACACATTTCATCGTAGTGGTTCAATGCCTTGTTCAAGGGCACTTCAGCGGTGGTAATTTAAAGTATAGCCTATGGTGTATAATTGTGAATTAACTTTTCCGTCTGGACTTTTCCCGTTATCATATAAGTGTCTATAAATGGTACAATTAAGTCAGAATAAGTATTTTAAATTACGGAAATAGAGTTGACCAACAAACACCGATGTCCTGGGCAGCAAATTGTCGGCACTTTGTATGTTATTAGTCTGGCATGTATAGACTCAGAGAATTGTCCGAGTAAATCTCATGGAAAAGTGGAGCTGTGGAATGAATGCAATGTATGGAATTATATGAAGCAGCAAATCTAAGACGGAATGTAATGTATTATAGCTTGTTTATTCTACTGGTTTTTGGCGTGTGCGTTACTGCGGTGCCAATATGTGGGCTCTTGGACGCGCTATATGCGTGCATTGTAAAACAGACAGCGTATATGATCTTTATTATTATTTTGTTTACTTAATGACCCGGCTATTATTGGTATTATGTCGATGTATTTGTATTATGTAGATGTAAGACTCTGAACCCCCTATTGCTCCCGATGTGCAGGTTGGTGCCCTGCATGGTTTCCTCCGCTATCGGTGCCAAAAGGCGCTCTATAGAAATGCACCATTTACCATTCACTACTTTGCTTAACTCACGTTAACAAATTATGGCTGTTTTGTGTTGTTGAAAGTCTCCATGGGGTGAGGATGGAGCCTCTCACGACCCCTATACCTTCTCTGTAAAATAGCCCTTTTGGCAAAAAAGTTGCAGCTATTCTATTGTGTTTAAATGGCTGGTGCGTCTATAACTAATAACAGCTGGTTCTATGTGTTGTTGGCTGTGTTGGCCAAACGGATCGCATATAGCCTATATTGATCGCGCTGCTGCCAATATGTGAGTGCGTGCGCCTCACGGAGAAGTGTTCTACGGAGGAAAACACATACCGTCTGCTAACCATTTCTCCTATTTTCCACGCGCGAGCATAATATTAGCCTGTAGGGCGCAATAGTTATGCAGGTGTAAACCTATAGCCTAATTTATATATTTTATAGACAGAACGTTGGTGCAGGCTTTACAACCTATATATATATATTTATATATATATATATATATATATATATATATAATACCGATTTAAGATTTTCAACCAATTTAATTTCAATTGGGACCTTCGGACCCCCTGCATGTATTAGGCTACGGAACCCTATTTAATGGCATGTCTATCTCTGGGACCGCAATTTATATCGTAAAATCAATAATAATAAAACTCTGAGAGTGTACAATGGAAGCAAATTTGGTTAACTCTCTTACATAGAAGAATACAGACCCCTAAAGGTGCATTG
>NC_136799.1:3881376-4058876 GCF_951216825.1 Electrona antarctica | reverse complement strand
ATGTAATAAGCGGGATAATATCTGGCTAGGTGGTCATTGTCGGGATATAATTCACCTTCAGGGAGTGTAACCACCTCGGCTTCGCCTCGGTGGTTAAACTCCCTGTCGGTGAATTATCTCCCGACAATGACCACCTAGCCAGATATTATCCCTTACATAATCACTAAATGTGACATTTATAGGCTATGTTTCTCTTCCATGCAGGACTAACACAGCCTTCTTGAACCTAACCATGGGGCGGTCCGACCTCGATGGAGAAGGGGGCGTGACCAGGAGCATCAGTGATTACAGGGTCCACCCAAAGTGGGACCCAGAAGATCCAAAGTAGGGATCTTGTGCACGACTGATCAAAAATCACAGTATAGATTATTGTTCTAGTGTGCTGTTTAATAACTAATATTGGATTATTCTGACTCATCCCTGACAGGACTTGGGCGTACGATCAGGCGGTGGTCAAACTGGACCGGCCTGTGGAGAACATCAAGCCTGCGTGTTTAGCAGCCGAGGGCAGCGTCTTCCCGACTGGCACCAACGCCACGGTGTACTGCTGGTGTAAAGTGGGAACATCAGGTAGGCACGGCACGGCACGGGACCCCCAAGATGGCACCCTGCCTGCATGGGGACCAAAGATAATCACATTTGGACTAATGGACTTGTATAGATTAGGGTCCAGAGCTGTTTATTCACATGAGGTTATAACCAAATGGACCCTGGAGTTTATAGGATCAATCAGGTGGCCTCAAGTACCCCTGGAGGTCCCTGGACCACACTTTGAGTGCAGTACACGTAGAATTTCACTGAATAATGTTTTGAAAGAATGCTAATTAATAATAACAGCAGTATTAATAACAGTATTTAAGCACCTATCTATCGCATCCCTATTCTGGCCGAGTCATAATAGGCCAACATTTGGTGCAAACAGCAGATCTACAATAATCGCATAAATAATGACATTTCATTATTGTTTGTGTGTATTTATAGAAGACCTACCAGCACCCAAAACGCTCCAAGCAGTCAACGTGACGGTAAACGACCACGGCCAATGTAAGAGGAAATACTATGGAAACATGACGGACGACATGATCTGTGCTGGAAATGACGCGGGCGGCCAGAACATCTGCCAGGTGAGAATCACATCCTATCACACCTTAATGGAGCACTTCAGCCTTAGAGAGAGAAACACATCCTATTCACACCTTAATGGAGCACTTCAGCCTTAGAGAGAGAAACACATCCTATTCACACCTTAATGGAGCACTTCAGCCTTAGAGAGAGAATCACATCCTATTCACACCTTAATGGAGCACTTCAGCCTTAGAGAGAGAATCACATCCTATTCACACCTTAATGGAGCACTTCAGCCTTAGAGAGAGAAACACATCCTATTCACACCTTAATGGAGCACTTCAGCCTTAGAGAGAGAAACACATCCTATTCACACCTTAATGGAGCACTTCAGCCTTAGAGAGAGAATCACATCCTATTCACACCTTAATGGAGCACTTCAGCCTTAGAGAGAGAATCACATCCTATTCACACCTTAATGGAGCACTTCAGCCTTAGAGAGAGAATCACATCCTATTCACACCTTAATGGAGCACTTCAGCCTTAGAGAGAGAAACACATCCTATTCACACCTTAATGGAGCACTTCAGCCTTAGAGAGAGAATCACATCCTATTCACACCTTAATGGAGCACTTCAGCCTTAGAGAGAGAAACACATCCTATTCACACCTTAATGGAGCACTTCAGCCTTAGAGAGAGAATCACATCCTATTCACACCTTAATGGAGCACTTCAGCCTTAGAGAGAGAATCACATCCTATTCACACCTTAATGGAGCACTTCAGCCTTAGAGAGAGAATCAAAAATAATTCATGTTTTAAATTACCAAACCTGCCTAATGATGATGTCACTGGTAGACAGTTGAGACACTTAGAGTAGCCAATTATTATTTTGTACCCCTTTTTCTCCATAATTTAGTCGTCATGCCAATTGATCCCCCCCCCCCACACACACACACTGCTGTCACATCCTACTGAACAATACTTTTTACTACTTGTGTCTCATCAGGGCGACTCGGGAGCTCCCCTGGTGGTGAAAGTCGGCGATGACCTCATCCTGTTGGGATCGAACATCAAAGGGCCGAACAGTCCAGCTGTTTACCTGATACACGGCTACACGTTCGCCACAGACGCCATTAAACGTACGTGTGTGTCCATGTTTTAATGTCCTGCATGCTGGCACGTGCGCGTGTGTGCGCGTGTGTGTGTGTGTGTGTGTGTGTGTGTGTGCTGTGCATCTTAGACACTTAAACTCCTTTATACTGAGTTGAGCAGAGTCTTCCAGGGCTCTAAGTGAAAATAGCAGATCTACAAGCTCTCAACGTGTCACGTCGCGACACGTTGAGAGCTTGTAGATCTGCGATTTTCACCGAACGCTCACCTCAGAATAGGGATGCTATAGCTTCAAGTGATATACAGTGTACTGCACACGCACGCACGCACACACGCACGCACACACACACACACACGCACACACACACACACACACACACACACTCGTTAAATGTAAAGCTACGTGTATTTAGCTGTTATTCACAGAGCTGTCCTACATGGTGTGGTACTTTCATCCCGTGTAGAGATGAGCGACCCGCCCCAGGTGACACAGTGTGGGATGAGGAACAATGTTCCAGATGTACGTGTTGAAAACGGACAGGTTTCTGCTCCCCATTCTCTACCGTGGATGGGATACATTGAGGTAATTATACTTTATACAACAGGACAGCCAGAGGTCAGGAGGGACAGCGGTCGTCTTGGAGTCAGAAGGTTCCCGGTTCGATCCCCGGCTCCTCCTGGCTGCGTGTCTGAGTGTCCTTGAGCAAGACTTGACCTCTGACCTCTAACAGTTAGTAGAGGTTCAGTGACTGGCTCAAGGACACTTTGAAGTGACACACACACACACACACACACACACACACACACACACACACACACACACACACACACACACACACACACACACACACACACACACACACACACACACACACACACACACACACACACACACACACACACACACACAGGAAACCATGCAACCTTTTTCTTCCTTCAAGTAGAGAAGATCCCAAGAATCCCAACATTGATGCTAAATTAAATTCATATTTACATTTGCTTCAGATAATACAGTGGTTCTCAGCGCATGTCGTGTCAAGGACCCCCAAATTAATGTATTTGGCGACGGACCCCTGAATATATTACATTTTTTTCAAGATGCTTGTAGATCGTCTATTTTCAAATTGTATAGAAATTGTGTTTGAAGTGATTGTCATACTTTAGTGACACATTTGGCCATGGACCTCCTGCAACGCCCTCAGGGACCCCCTGGAACCCCATCAGGAACCCCCTCAGGGACCCCTGGAACCACCTCAGGGACCCCTGGAACCCCCTCAGGGACCCCCTGGAACCACCTCAGAGACCCCTGGAACCCTCAGGGACCCCTGCTTGTCCCCAGACCCTCTTAGAGAACCACTGAGATAATAGAACATGGTCATATTATGTTGGAGGAGTGTTTGATTTATGCTCCATTGTACGACGACGTCACACGACAAAAAGAGACGATCTACAAGCTCACACAACCCTGTATTCTGTCTGTCTTTAATTCACACTTTACCTTTTTGTCTTTCAGAATGCCAAAGGAGGCTTTAATGGAGGTGCTGCCCTGATTCACGAGTCCTTTGTTGTGACTACCTACTGGGCCAGGTACAATACATAACCATGAGATATAAGTAAACACAGTTTATTATCTCACTCTGTCTGTCACTTCACCTCTTTCAATCTGGCCTCACTTTCCTGGTCATTATAGGTAATTAATTAATGTATTAATTAATTAATAGTGAATTTATAGAATCGGCCTCAGGTCTTAATGTGTTAAACCCTGTTTTCATTTAACCACTTAAACCCTGGTCCTATTTTGGTATTAATTAGCTGTAAATAGCTGATCTACAAGTTCACAATGTGCCACAGCAACGTGTTGTCACCTTGTAGATCGGCTATTATCGCTATTCATTATACAACAAAGTATTTAGGGCTAAAGTGATTAAATATGTAATGTTTTACAACCAACCCATGGCTGTGCTACTTATAGACAAATGTAGTTACTAATTATTGATAATGTAATTAAAATGTAATAATGTTGTTTCTGTCCCCAGTGTTGGTAACTATGTGTTCCTGGGGGCCCACAACCGTTCCTCGACCTCTGAACCTACTCAGAAGATCATGATAGAAAAGGTATGATCAATATGTCAGAACATATTATAACTAACAGGTCTGAATGTAATCAGATGGTCTGAGCCTGCAATCTGAACTAAGTCTTTAAATACACATTATAGATCCATTAAAGATTATTATAGAGCTGTTTACTGATACATTATAATGTTTATATTAGAATTATTAATGTATTATTCATCAATTATTATGTTTTAGCTGCTAGAGATCAAACATTAAGACTCAGTCCTTACCCCCCCCCCCCCCCCCCCCCTGCTGTCATTTACTGTCTGTCTACACTTGAAAATATAACAACTTAAAAATGAGAGGAAGTTATACATCACCTTATAGTGTTACTGAAATGAAAGTTGTTTTTGAGAGGGATTAGGTTAAATTCCAACAGCCAATATGTCCTTATTGGAAAAACAAGTGCCTTTGAGCAAAGCACTGTTCAGTCAAACATTCCACAATTTGTTTAACCCTTTGAAGATATATCTACAATCTGAGCGTTTTTGAAAATGTTTGGAAACAGGGTTTATGTGGTTGATCTAAATGTGTGTCTGTAATTTATCTGGTAGGTCTTCATGCACCCCAACTTCACCTGGCCCAACTATCCTTACCTTGGCATGAAGCTGGTCAAACTGTCTCGCCCTGTCAAATTCACCAAGAATATTGGACCCATCTGTCTCCCGAAGCCTGGCTACGCCCTTCCTGCTGGTTCTGAATGTCTTGTATCTGGATGGGGGGATAGCAGGAGACCACGTGAGGAACATAAACACACATTCATACAGGCTGACAAGGAATTTGATTGGTCACTCACATTATCATTTTTAGAAAATGAAATGTGTGAATATTAAATAAAAAAATACATCTATTGTCCCTATTTTTGGCATGTCATTATAAACAAGTGGTTAAAATGTATATATTTTTAATGAAATATAATTTTCCTCTGTATTTATAAATGAGTGTGTACAAAGTCTTGACTTTGAATACTGTGTGTGTTTCCCCAGATTATCCACCTCTCACTGACCTCCTCCGTGAAGGATCAGTCACCACAATCACAACCGACCAGTGCAGACGGGACTATGCTGATTATCCTTCCATAGTCAAACACATCTTCAACACTACGATCTGTACTGCAGCCGATAAGACCTATCCCTCCTTTGTGAGTGACATAGAGATGGAAACATAAACATGATAATTACAGATAAAACACACTCTAAAAAACACAACTTGTTTGTTGTTGTTGTTACAGTATGATGAGGGTGGACCGCTGATGTGTGAGGAGAAGGACAGCCTGATCTATTACATGCATGGTGTCCTCTGCATGACTGGACCTTCTCTGTACCACGACGTCTCTGTGATGCTGCCCTGGATCAACGAGATGATCTCTCAGTTCCCTGCAGACGCCTCCAGCAAAGTCTGCTTCAAGAAATTTGAAGGTTAATAATTCAGTTTGTAGGACAGATGTTAACCTCTGAGACACATCTCACACACATCTCACACACATCAAACAGGGAAAGCATTTGTTGTGTCATTTTAGATTTGGCTATTGAAGAAATGTTTTGAAAAAATGTGTTTTCGAAACATCATTTAAAATAATTTAGAATTTAATGCAAATCTTCTCTTCTGGGGGGGTCTCTGGCACAAAGCATCTTCAGGTGAGGGGTCCGCGGACAAACACATCATCATTTTGGGGGTCCTTGGGCACCAAACAGTTTGAGAACTACTGATTTAGGCAACTTGTAGAATCGGCCCCTCAAGTCTTAATGGGTTAAACCAGCTGTTTTCATTTGATTAAAAACTCTACACTTCTACATGTCTCTCCAGGGTTAAAGTGGTCCATTGATTTGAGCAGCAGTGTGATGTATTGATCAGATGGAGTTACTTTGTGCCTTTACAGAGAAAGATTTAAAAAAAACTATTTTTCCTTCATGTCTCCTGGATTCAGTGAGATTCTCAGTGTGCTAGCCATTTGTAGTGCACCTCCACTGCATACACATTGCACACACCTACCATACCTGGATGGACATACTGTACAGTGAACTTTACAGTCACAATACACTGAACACTGAATACTTACATCCTGATGGACTCTCAGTGAACTCTTGAGAGCTACACACATTCAATATCACTGCCCCACGCAGTGGGAAGTTTATTGGACTATAATACCTTAAAGGAGATTTATGGTTATTATTATGTTTAGTTTAGTGTAAACTAAACTAACAAGTGTGTTTAACAATAGCTGTAGTAATTACACAGGTATAAAGATGATTTACACAGGATGCACTCCATGTACAGTAATGTAAGGTAGGTACAGTAATCATGTGGAGAGCAGTGGTGGAACTACAGTACAGACATGTACTGTAGTCTGTAGAGAGACAGATGTGTTGATTGTATACTATGTGTGATTGTGTGCAAATACTGAACTAAATTAAACTAAACTATGGGACAGGAAAGGTAACTGGAACAATTGGGACCATGAGAACACTTGGCACCATTTTATTTGTACTATATTTGATTACAGATGTGCAGCAAAATAATAATATATTTTTGTAATAACATTTTAAGACCCAATATTTTTACAAATGTGCAGCAAAATATAATATATTTTTAATTTGTAATAACATTTAAAGCCTAATATATATTTTTAAATGCTACAAAACCTAGATAGCTTGATGTAAATCATGTATCATTGACATTATTTACGTCCATTTTCCAAAGCATTGATTTATTTTTTATTTTAAACATTTATGGAAAAAAACTGCCAATTTAACATTAACCATGTACCAGTATCTGTCCAGAATTTTAACTGAATGTCAATAAATGTCCCTCTCTTCATGTCCTTTGTGTCTTTTACTGTTAATATACTTGTTGTGGGATGAAGATTTTACCATGACATGTAAAACTAAGAAAAGTAAAAGCAGCTCTTCAAGTGTAACATCTTAATTATGGGTTTGTTTAGTACGCTATCTATTTGATCTATTGAAATGATTCCTGTCAGAGAGTCCTTTATGCCAGAGCGGTAGGCTATTTGTGACTGCTTCTGACCGAGGAAAGTCATTGAATGTTTTTTCATATATGTCATATGAAAGCAGCTAGGGAACCATTGCTTCAAACTGACATATTGGTTGTTCAGTTTGACTCACCAGTTTTGGAGATATGACTTATAGAGTAATGTCTTGCAGAAAACAGCGAGTTGAGAAAACAGGCTTGAAAGGTTCACTTCTGTGGTCTCTAACATTACACCTAGCTACATGTTTAAGCATTTATTTCATATTTACATGTCAGCTCTGGCATTTATTTCAGACAAGCACCGGTATGTGAAGAGTCTGCCTGTGCTATTAACTCATTTTGGACAAGAAAATTAAAGAAAACTGTTTTTCACTGAACAGTTAGTCTTGCCACCATGACAAGAGTCACATTTATGAAATGAAATGATTCCTGTTTGACAGTTAAAGGGGGTCATGATAGGTGTTACTGTAAATGTGCTCTGAATTAAATAACAAACAATAAAAGGTCTTTGAGTTGGTGTCACATGGGCTACATACAGATCAAAGGTCTTTGAGTTGGTGTCACATGGGCTACATACAGATCAAAGAACTAAGTGTCACCATGGACAATAAACATGTCAAAGTGCTACACATTTACTGATGCTAACATAACAGGCACGACCCAAACGAAGGCTGTCTGTCTGCATCACCCCACCCCCCCCCCCTCTTCTCCTCTACATTTAGTACACCCCCCCCCCCCTCTTCTCCTCTACATTTAGTACACCCCCCCCCCTCTTCTCCTCTACATTTAGTACACCCCCCCCACCCCTCTTCTCCTCTACATTTAGTACACCCCCCCCCCTCTTCTCCTCTACATTTAGTACACCCCCCCCTCTTCTCCTCTACATTTAGTACCCCCCCCCCCCCCCTCTTCTCCTCTACATTTAGTACACCCCCCCCCCTCTTCTCCTCTACATTTAGTACCCCCCCCCCCCCTGTTCTCCTCTACATTTAGTACACCCCCCCCCCCCCCCCCCCCCCACCTCTGCCAGTACCTGTTCTTGCTGCTCATGTTGTTTTGCTACTACTTGGCCTCATGTATTCTAAATGACACTACCTGGTATTTTGCTTCCCCCCCACCCATACCTGAGAGTGAGGCGAGGGAGGGAGAGAGAGGTCAAATAGAATAGATGATGTAGTGTGCTACAGTGAGGCGAGGGAGGGAGAGAGATGTCAAATAGAATAGATGATGTAGTGTGCTACAGTGAGGCGAGGGAGGGAGAGAGAGGTCAAATAGAATAGATGATGTAGTGTGCTACAGTGAGGCGAGGGAGGGAGAGAGAGGTCAAATAGAATAGATGATGTAGTGTGCTACAGTGAGGCGAGGGAGGGAGAGAGAGGTCAAATAGAATAGATGATGTAGTGTGCTACAGGGAGGCGAGGGAGGGAGAGAGAGGTCAAATAGAATAGATGATGTAGTGTGCTACAGTGAGGCGAGGGAGGGAGAGAGAGGTCAAATAGAATAGATGATGTAGTGTGCTACAGTGAGGCGAGGGAGGGAGAGAGAGGTCAAATAGAATAGATGATGTAGTGTGCTACAGTGAGGCGAGGGAGGGAGAGAGAGGTCAAATAGAATAGATGATGTAGTGTGCTACAGTGAGGCGAGGGAGGGAGAGAGAGGTCAAAAAGAATAGATGATGTAGTGTGCTACAGTGAGGCGAGGGAGGGAGAGAGAGGTCAAATAGAATAGATGATGTAGTGTGCTACAGTGAGGCGAGGGAGGGAGAGAGAGGTCAAATAGAATAGATGATGTAGTGTGCTACAGTGAGGCGAGGGAGGGAGAGAGAGGTCAAATAGAATAGATGATGTAGTGTGCTACAGTGAGGCGAGGGAGGGAGAGAGAGGTCAAATAGAATAGATGATGTAGTGTGCTACAGTGAGGCGAGGGAGGGAGAGAGATGTCAAATAGAATAGATGATGTAGTGTGCTACAGTGAGGCGAGGGAGGGAGAGAGAGGTCAAATAGAATAGATGATGTAGTGTGCTACAGTGAGGCGAGGGAGGGAGAGAGAGGTCAAATAGAATAGATGATGTAGTGTGCTACAGGGAGGCGAGGGAGGGAGAGAGAGGTCAAATAGAATAGATGATGTAGTGTGCTACAGTGAGGCGAGGGAGGGAGAGAGAGGTCAAATAGAATAGATGATGTAGTGTGCTACAGTGAGGCGAGGGAGGGAGAGAGAGGTCAAATAGAATAGATGATGTAGTGTGCTACAGTGAGGCGAGGGAGGGAGAGAGAGGTCAAATAGAATAGATGATGTAGTGTGCTACAGTGAGGCGAGGGAGGGAGAGAGAGGTCAAAAAGAATAGATGATGTAGTGTGCTACAGTGAGGCGAGGGAGGGAGAGAGAGGTCAAATAGAATAGATGATGTAGTGTGCTACAGTGAGGCGAGGGAGGGAGAGAGAGGTCACATAGAATAGATGATGTAGTGTGCTACAGTGAGGCGAGGGAGGGAGAGAGAGGTCAAATAGAATAGATGATGTAGTGTGCTACAGTGAGGCGAGGGAGGGAGAGAGAGGTCAAATAGAATAGATGATGTAGTGTGCTACAGTGAGGCGAGGGAGGGAGAGAGAGGTCAAATAGAATAGATGATGTAGTGTGCTACAGTGAGGCGAGGGAGGGAGAGAGAGGTCAAATAGAATAGATGATGTAGTGTGCTACAGTGAGGCGAGGGAGGGAGAGAGAGGTCAAATAGAATAGATGATGTAGTGTGCTACAGTGAGGCGAGGGAGGGAGAGAGAGGTCAAATAGAATAGATGATGTAGTGTGCTACAGTGAGGCGAGGGAGGGAGAGAGAGGTCAAATAGAATAGATGATGTAGTGTGCTACAGTGCTTCTGTGTTTTGTTGGCATTCACACAAACAGGAGAAGGATGCACAGCAGTATTGCTTCCTAATACCTATTGGTGCATCAGTCTAAAGGTGAATAAAAGGCCACACTCATAGACACGATGCTGCAGGATGGATAATCTATTGAAAACCAACGTTACGACCTGGAATGGTCGACTCTTCGGTACAGTATCTGGGTTTCACACCAGATACTGTACCGTATACCCAAGTACCCATGAAGTGTAGGCTATACCCAAGACCACCTTTCCCAAGTGGACCCAACCCGGGCATGGATGTTGATCCGGGTACCGTACAAGTGTTCACAATCAGTGTGACTTCTATAAGTACATTTTGGGCCCCTGTGTGCATATATAGATTAGCACAATGCACACACCTCTCTAATTCTCTAGTTAAATCAGCCATTCTCCATCCAACAGACAGAACAACAAAACCTGAACATGAACTCAGAGACCAGGAATGTCCCCCAGGCAGTGGCAGTTATGGGTGGCTGGAGGAATTAGATATAAAAAAGATACTTCAAGTAGAATTCCGGTGACCTAGTTTTGTTCTCGGTCAATTCCTGGTTATTAAAAATGTCTTCTGAAGGTGTTGTAAGTACGTTCGGTCTTACAGGACCCATGGAACATGTGATACGAGTCGACAAACCACCTCATACAATAGTAACAAATATTTCTATAAAAGTGAATAAATGGTATGAAGTGGTTTAACTATAGCGATGTAAATGAGTAATGTGTTATATGTTTGTTGTGTGTGCTCCAACCTTGAATGTGTCACTTAGAGGGTATTTAGTTCATCAAATAGTTTAACAAGAACATGAGACTGACTGACGGTCACTCCCTTCTGAACAAGAGTGCTTTCATGGTTCAAGGTCTCTCAGCACAGAGAGAAACAATACATTCTTTAAGCATGAAGGCATGTGAAAAACACGTTTGGTACAAATGTAATCTAAAAAGTCTATAAAGCAGTGGTTCTCAACCAGTGGTCCGTGGACCACCAAGTGAGCCTTGTGGAGGTCTCAGGTGGCCCCAAGCTGAAAGAGTTGGTAACAATTTACAATTTAGGTATTTAGCAGACGCTCTTAATCCAGAGCGATTTACATTGGCTCAAATGAGAGGCTAAATCTCATCACATGGTGGTCCGTGGCTCAAATGAGAGGCTAAATCTCATCACATGGTGGTCCGTGGCTCAAATGAGAGGCTAAATCTCATCACATGGTGGTCCGTGGCTCAAATGAGAGGCTAAATCTCATCACATGGTGGTCCGTGGCTGAAATGAGAGGCTAAATCTCATCACATGGTGGTCCGTGGCTGAAATGAGAGGCTAAATCTCATCACATGGTGGTCCGTGGCTGAAATGAGAGGCTAAATCTCATCACATGGTGGTCCGTGGCTCAAATGAGAGGCTAAATCTCATCACATGGTGGTCCGTGGCTGAAATGAGGCTAAATCTCATCACATGGTGGTCCGTGGCTGAAATGAGAGGCTAAATCTCATCACATGGTGGTCCGTGGCTCAAATGAGAGGCTAAATCTCATCACATGGTGGTCCGTGGCTGAAATGAGAGGCTAAATCTCATCACATGGTGGTCCGTGGCTGAAATGAGAGGCTAAATCTCATCACATGGTGGTCCGTGGCTCAAATGAGAGGCTAAATCTCATCACATGGTGGTCCGTGGCTCAAATGAGAGGCTAAATCTCATCACATGGTGGTCCGTGGCTCAAATGCTGTGTGTGTGTGTGTGTGTGTGTGTGCGCGTGCGTGCGTGCATGCATGCGTGCGTGCGTGCGTGCGAGCGTGCGTGCGTGCGTGCGTGCGTGCGTGCGTGCGTGCGTGCGTGCGTGCGTGCGCGCGCGTCAGCTAGTGAATTTCACGACGGATAGACAGCACTTCTATCAGAGACACGAGGAGAGGAGCTGTCCATGGTTCTGAAGTTCTGAACACAACACAACAGTCACATAGCTCTGGTCCATAGCTCTAATAAGAGTCAAAATGGAAAGCCTGGTATCCGTTCTAAAACTAGCCGTGATACAAGAAAAGAAAAGGGTGACGCTCAGGAATGAATGGGGGTGAATATATAGCAGAGAGGCTGTTCACAAATGAGCTGCGATCTGACTGGACTGAACAGAGATACCATGAAGAGCTAAAGGCCTCCATCTGACTGGACTGAACAGAGATACCATGAAGAGCTACAA
Source organism: Electrona antarctica (assembly GCF_951216825.1). Lineage (NCBI taxonomy): Eukaryota > Metazoa > Chordata > Actinopteri > Myctophiformes > Myctophidae > Electrona > Electrona antarctica. The sequence goes on along the minus strand of NC_136799.1, from coordinate 4,046,516 downwards.
GCCTCCATCTGACTGGACTGAACAGAGATACCATGAAGAGCTAAAGGCCTCCATCTGACTGGACTGAACAGAGATACTATGAAGAGCTACAAGCCTCCATCTGACTGGACTGAACAGAGATACCATGAAGAGCTAAAGGCCTCCATCTGACTGGACTGAACAGAGATACCATGAAGAGCTAAAGGCCTCCATCTGACTGGACTGAACAGAGATACCATGAAGAGCTACAAGCCTCATTGGCCTGATTTAATTGTACTAAGGTGTCACACACATGTCAGATGACCGCCGGACCAACATGGTTTCTATGACATACTTGAGGGGTGCTTAGCTGGGGAGGAATGTGTAGAGAAAATCCTGATTGGCGACAATAATACAGACATGCAACGTAAGGAAGCACCTGTGTTTAAGTCATTCAGTAGGTTCTGTGATCTGCATAGTGTAAGTCAGCTAATTACCCAACCCACAAGAGTGTGTGATTCTACTCAAACTGTCATTGATCTCATTCTGACCTCGGACAAATCCAGAATCTTCCAAGAAAGGTGTTATTGTATGCAGGCTTAGTGATAATTGTATGATTTTCTGTACCCGCAAAAAACAAAAGTCAGGCTGTCACAAAACAGTCATGTCTAGGGACCTCAAAACCTACTCTAGTGAGGCCTTTAACATTGAACTGGAGAGTCTGGATTGGTCCGACGAGCTCAGGAGCTCACTAGTCGAAGAAGCATGGCTTGGCTTCAAAACCACATTTTCAACGGTACTTAGCACCATGGCTCCTTTGAGAACCATTAGGGCCAAAACCCGCCTGGAGCCATGGATGAATTCGGACATACTGACTGCAATGAAAGCCAGAGACAAATGCTCTGAACTTCTTAAATGCAAGTCCAAGCTAGCCAAGCGCTTCGACAGTGATCTCCAAACCCAACTGGGCATCCTAAAAACCCAACAAAACAAGCTAAGAAACATTGTAACTACCATGACTAAATCAGCTAAAAGTAACTTTATCAATGATAAAGCAGAGGAAAACAAAAACAATCCTTGTGAATCCAAATACATTAATGTACGAGTTCCAATCTGGCTTCAGAACATCCCACTCCACTGACACATGCCTTCTCTATTTGAGCGACCACATCAAACATGAGGTGGATGCTGGCAAATACTGCAGCAAAATTGGTCATGCTGGACCTCCAAAAGGCTTTTGACACCGTGAACCACTCCATACTGGTTAACAAGCTAAAAGCAATTGGTTTTGATAGCACATCAGTGAGCTGGATGCAATCCTAGCTGGAGGGGAGAGAACAGATGGTGGAGGTGAATGGAACACTGCCCCCCCCTCCCAGTGAGCTGTGGCGTTCCACAAGGAAGCATACTAAGGGCTTTACTGTTCCTATATGTAAACGACATGACATCAGCTTGTGACTGCAACTTGTTCCTGTTCGCAGATGACTCGGCACTGCTAGTCTCAGACAAACTGCAGGTTGAAAAGGCCCTCAGCTCTGAACTCGATAAAATCTGCACCTGGCTCGCTGATAACAAACTATCTTTCGGTTAGAGTGGGTGACAATGTTATCACACGTAAAGATGAAATTACCTATACCTAGGTTCCATCCTGGAGGCTAATCTTTCCGGTGATAAAATGGCCACCAACGTAATCAAAAAAGTCAACCAAAGAACAAGATTCCTTTACAGGATCTCCTCACTGGTCAACAAAAACACCTTGAAGACCTTAACAGGAGCCCTCGTACAAGGTTTCTTTGACTATGCATGCACCTCCTGGTACCACAGCACCTCAAAGGCCCTTAAAACTAGGCTCCAGACTTCCCAAAACAAACTGGTCAGGCTCCTACTTGGCCTCACCCCCCGAACCCACCTCACCCCTGCCCACTTTGACAGGCTGGAATGGCTTAGGGTCGACGACAGAGTACAGCATCTTGCAATGGGTCTGGTCCACAAGATTCGATACACCACCAAGATACCCATGCATGTACCTGTCTAGATACTTCCTTAATGTTAACGAAGTCCACACCCACAACACCAGAGGGAGTGCAACGAACCATGTACAACCCAGATTCGGCACAAACAAGGGACTAAATTATTTTTCCTCCTATGCCACCAAAATGAGGAATGCCCTACCAACAGTCATTAAGACATGCGAATCCCTTGACTCCTTCAAAATCGCTCTCAAAGGGCACCTACGGACGGCTGCAATTCGAAACTGGCCCCCTAAAATCTGAATTCACCGCCCACCCTTTTTTCCCCTCACTGTATATGTTTCTTTTCCCTTTTTACCTCATTTATGATGAATTCCTGTTCTGTTCTTTGACTATATATAGAAGTGTCTATTTGTACGTCTCTAAATGTTTTGATGAATTGAACATGGTGGACCCTCTTGTAAACAAGTGTAATGCTTAATTGAGTCATCCACTCACAGTTAACAGTCTTTGTATTGAGTTTGTGCTTGAAATGTACTGTAATTCTGCAAACTGTTAATACATATTTCAATCAATCAATCTGTTTTAAGTGCTGTTTGTCAGCTTTCAAACCAATTGTTGACAAACTCACTGATGCACCCATTCTGTGGTTGTAGGCTTACGCAGGCATAAAGAAATCCAATGTCCACATGCAGGTAGAACTCATTTTTGCTTTGCTTTAATAAGAATAAAGTGCATATGACATTCTTTCTTGGCTCTCTGTGCTGCTGGTAAAAACCATGTCTCCACGAAGGTGCATGAATTCTCCCCCCACACCTGTCCATAATTATAGCCTAGGCCTGGGAGGCGTGCCCGTCTGTGCCCAAACAATAATTCAATTAGCCAATAATCAAAATCAAACTATTAAGGCTAAATAACAGAAATAAATCAGAAAATACAAACAGTTAAATGGCTTCTACATTCCAGCCCCTAATTGTGCATTATATAAACAATTACTGCTAAAGAAGCCATTCACAAAAAATAAACATGGTAGGCCTATGTGGTATGTGTCATGTAACTAAACTAAACAAAATACATACATACATGGATGCACCTGGGACGTATCCTCAGTGATGTATCTCAAGGTCATCGGGGTTTCGGGTCTCCCAACATCATACCCCTCACTCAGGTGACCCAGCCGGGGTGATCAAGTCCCGACTTACGTCCCAGTAGCTACCCTCGATCAGTCCCATTAGGGAAAAACCAGGGCCATACAATCCTTTCCTCCTGAACTACTCTGCCGGGACTGGGAGGTACCATTCTGGTGCATGGAAGGACTAGGCTCTGTGGGTTGACTCCTGTCCGGGCCCCTCCTACGTCTCACCAGGTCCACTCCTGCTCTCACCAGGTCAGGCCCTGTGCGTTGCACCAGACTCCCAGCACCAGGCACTTTATTCAGGAATGGTGGATTCTCGAGCCGCAACAGTTCCGCAGGCTCCACCTTGCCCTTGGTGGTGCCGCAGGCTCCGCTTGAGGCTTGAATGGCCCTCCTAAAGGCCTCACCGTGGGTTTGTTGGGCTTCTTCCTCACGGAAGACACAGGCTGGGGCGCCAACCCATACTGCTCCCGGGTGCCGTCTAATTTCCGGCTGCCACCCGTCTCTCCGGTGGTCACCAGACTATTCCTGGTTGTCACGTAGTCTATTCCTATGAGTCACTATAAATAGAATAACTAAACAAAATACATACATACATGGATGCACCTGGGACATATCCTCAGTGATGTATCCCAAGGTCATCGGGGTTTCGGGTCTCGCAACATCATACCCCTCACTCAGGTGACTGATTCTTCTGATGACACTGCAAAAGAAAGAAAGAAATAAGGGAAAGAGTAGAGAAAGAAAAGTCAGTTATCAGTCTTTACTCTTCGGTCTGTTGCCTCCAGTAGCAAACAGAGATGGTAGACAGGGCTTTGGGTGTACGATGTTCATCTTTCTGGAGGGAGATGTTGACGAGTCAGAGTTCTGTTTAAGCTCCTCAGGTATCTTCTGCCTTTTGATTATTTTCTTTCTGGATCACAGTCGTTTCTCCAGAGTCAGTTCTTTCCTGCCACCTTGGTAATGGTGAGATGTTTCCTGTGTGGTTCCATTTATTTTTCCACCACTGGCCCTTTGTGATGGGGAAGGATGTGTTTTTCCATTGAATGGCTCTCTTACCACTCTACACAGCCTCTTTGTGATGGGGAAGGATGTGTTTTCCCATTGAATGGCTCTCTTACCACTCTACACAGCCTCTTTGTGATGGGGAAGGATGTGTTTTTCCATTGAATGGCTCTCTTACCACTCTACACAGCCTCTTTGTGATGGGGAAGGATGTGTTTTTCCATTGAATGGATCTCTTACCACTCTACACAGCCTCTTTGTGATGGGGAAGGATGTGTTTTTCTCTCTTACCACTCTACACAGCCTCTTTGTGATGGGGAAGGATGTGTTTTTCCATTGAATGGCTCTCTTACCACTCTACACATCCTCTTTGTGATGGGGAAGGATGTGTTTTTCCATTGAATGGCTCTTTTACCACTCTACACAGCCTCTTTGTGATGGGGAAGGATGTGTTTTTCCATTGAATGGCTCTCTTACCACTCTACACAGCCTCTTTGTGATGGGGAAGGATGTGTCTTTCCATTGAATGGCTCTCTTACCACTCTACACAGCCTCTTTGTGATGGGGAAGGATGTGTTTTTCCATTGAATGGCTCTCTTACCACTCTACACAGCCTCTTTGTGATGGGGAAGGATGTGTTTTTCCATTGAATGGCTCTCTTACCACTCTACACAGCCTCTTTGTGATGGGGAAGGATGTGTTTTTCCATTGAATGGCTCTCTTACCACTCTACACAGCCTCTTTGTGATGGGGAAGGATGTGTTTTTCCATTGAATGGCTCTCTTACCACTCTACACAGCCTCTTTGTGATGGGGAAGGATGTGTTTTTCCATTGAATGGCTCTCTTACCACTCTACACAGCCTCTTTGCCGTGGCATCCTTCTTTTCCTGCATTCTTTTTCCAAACTTTATTTTCCAGCTCCCAAGACGCTGCTCTCCTATGCAGCAGTCGTTTAGCAAGATGGCATTTTCGTTCCTGAAAGGTATGTCGAAGGAATAATGACCATTTTTCAAGAGGGTCTGCGGGTTAAACCATTAAGAACCCATCCCACTTTGGTCCTTACTGCATAGGGACCGTCTTCCTGGCTGTTAATGACTTCCCATGGTTCTATGACCTTGGGAGCATTGGTTCCAATGAGCAGATCTATGTCAGAGTCAATTTTGTGTAGTTTGATGCCACTCAAATATGGCCATTGATCCACATCCTCTTGCCTGGGGATGTTGCGCTCACTCACAGGCATGCTGCTGTGGGTGAAAACAAGGCAAATCTACAAAATCATTATTGTCCAGTGCAGACACCTCCAAGCCATACACTGCATGGGTAGAAGTAGTCTTTGACTGCCAGGCTGTCTGTGCAGAAAGTTCCGGAGCTGCCAGGATCCAAAAAGGCCTAAGTTTGTATGATTGTGTCACATTTTTTGGGTTTCACCTGGACTGGCACAATTGAAAAAGTACAGTCATCGTTTCCGGCCCCAATATGAGCACAAGATGTGGCTGCAGCAGGTGGATTGTCAACTGCTGACTCTTCGGATGGCTCACTTTGTTCAGGGAAGTTTCCTTTGTCCTCCCTTTCCCTGTGGAGAATGCTGGGGTGTTTTTGGCTACACACATAGCAAGTCAATCTTTTGTCACATGTTTTGCTGATATGGCCTTCCTTTCTTAGGCAGCCAAAACAGATCCCCTTCTCCTTAATGAAGTTGACCTTTTCCTGGTGTAATTGTCCTTCAAACTGTGTGCACTCGTCCAATGTGTGACTGCTCCTGTTGCAGTATAAACACACGTGTTGATGAATGGAGGAATGTGTATCCCTCTCCATCCCCCCAGACTTTACTTCTCCTTCCATTAACACTGCATTTGCAGAATAGGTGCCTCCTCTGTGCTCCTTCAGACCCTTCATCCGGCCTGGAGGAGCTGCACCTCTGTTTGAAGAGGCGAATGGCGTGTCCTGGATGTTGCCAAACAATGGATCGGAAACAATTCTGACCTGCTTTTCAATAAATTGAACGAGATCACTAAACATGGCCCTATGACCTCGTCGCTCCTGTAGGTCACAGGCAGTGCTTCTCCATTTTTCTCGAAACTTATATGGCAACTTTAAAACAATGTTCCTCATGTTACATGGCATGTCCAATTCTCTCATATGCGTGATCTGCTCTGTTGCATTACAGCACCCACGTAGAAAGAGGGAAAATGCTTGCAATGCCTTGACAGCTTCACTTTTGATGGGTTCCCAACTGAAAGCTTTCTCCATATATGCAGAAGTGATTTTTTGTTCATTTCCAAAGTGCTCTTTCAAAAGACCTTTTGCTCTTAGATATCCTTGTTGAGGAGGCAGATGCTGACAGCTATGCACTCCTTTGGCTGACGTGCAAGCAGTCACACCATTTTCAAAAGCTTGCATGAAAGCAAAATATTCAAGAGGGTCACCATCAAACACAGGAATGTGTCTCACTGGAAGAGCAGATGAGAGATTCTGTTGAACTAATAAAGAGGTTATTTCATTCTGTTTTTGCATTATTTTGACAATGTCATTCTGACTGTGATCATTCTGGCTGTTATCATACAGCACTGGGGCTTGAGAAACAATGTCATTCTGACTGATCATTCTGGCTGTTATCATACAGCACTGGGGCTTGAGAAACAAGCACTGTGGCCTGAGAAACATGCCCTGGCATCGGCTCTGCGAGTGTCTTTGTGCTGATGTAGTAGAAACCCTGGGTAACATTTGAGTGTCATCATAAGCTGGAATTGTTCCTTGAACCTGGGAATAGACAGTTTGTGAATTTGTAATTTGCATGTTGGGTCTTTCTTTGGGCCGGACAACCTGTGGGAGGAGCTGCAGAGTCAGTTACAGTCATATTATCAACCTTTGCAGGATCATAAACAGTTGCATTAGGATTGAGCAGCCTCATGAAGCCACCTTTTCACATCCTCCTCAAATTCACAGTAGTAGTAAGTAGCCTTGCCGAGCCATGAGGACCATAGGGCAGGAGCCTATCTCCTGTTTCTGTAGCGTGAGGCAGCTTGATGTACAAGTACACCCCCTGGACATGACGCTAGTATGTCGCAGGGACTTACCCCCAATCCAACCCTTGATGCCGAGTGTCAAGTAGGGAGGCATTGGGTCCCATTTTTAGAGTCTTTGGTATGACCCGGCCGGGGATTGAACCCCAACCTCCCAGTCTCAGGAGGTTGGGGTCACTCTAACCACAAGGCCACTGAGATGGTCAAATTCACAGTACTTTCTCTTTTTTCGTTCAAACCATTCCTTTTGCTCATTAACCTCCTCCTCAGTCAGAGGCAACCTCAAAAATGCATCATACGCATGGCTCATTTCATCAAAGCATGTTTTCACAGTGTTCATTTCAGATTGCATTTTTGTGACATTCTCAGTAGAATTCATAAGCCCTCTGACTTTATCAATGCACTGGCCAGTGCGTGTGCTTTTTGTCTTCAGTGTTTTGAGACGGTAGTTGTGCACCATTGCTCACAGACTCCATGACATCTGACATATTTGCAATTTCCCCTTTTTAGCACAATAAAGTGCAGTGCAGAATGTAAACTTCAAAGTGCAGCAGCGCTGTTGACAGTTCACAGTAATGTCGGTTCAGGTGCAAAAATAGCAAAGCAATTGCCCAAATTAAATAAAGGCAGTGCAAAAAGGTCGTTTGTGTCACTAATAAAAGTCCGGCAGTGACAAAACATCAATCATAATAACGGACGGCAATGCAGAAAACTTGTCACCAATAAAAGTCAGACAGTGACAAAACATTACAAATAAAACAATGGACGGTAGTGCAGCAAATGTCAGCAACGTGTCACCAATAAAAGGTAGCAGTGAGTGACACACGAAAATAAAATAAAAAAGACTGTGTGCAGGGTGGGTGCAGCCAGGGCATCCTTCAAAAGTGTGACCGTGGTGTAATACCAACTTGTGCCAAACGGGGGCGAGTGACACTTGTGAGTAACTTGTAGCACCTATAAGGCACTATAGCAAAATCTGGACTAGTTATTGTGTAGGTTCGACTGCTGGAGCTATGGGGAGTGCTTAAATGAGACTAAGATACAAGGAGGTTAAATGTTAAATGATTGCCGGCAGTTATATTGAAAAACAATAAACAAACATACAAACATACAATATGGAAAACAAATAAATTGGTACCAACTCTTAAATAGCAAATGCTTGGCCACTTTCAATTCTCACAGTTCACTGTGTCTTTCTATTTTGGGTGCACCCTTCTAACTTGAATCCTCAGTTATCTCCTTTAAACCTTGTTTCTTTCCAGTTCAATCAAATGATCAAAATAGGACAATAAAATATTCAAATATCCACCCTTTACAATAAGTAATAATTGACCACTCAGTCACTGTTCTCCCAATGATGAACAAGGTAAGGTAAGTATGCAAAATCAGTATACGTGTTATGGTTCAGAGTTCCAAGGATAAACCATCCAGGTATGTATCAGTATGTGTCAAAGTTCCATATGGATTCCAAAACTGTAAGTATCAGAGTTCCAATTCCAGGGGAACGTGTGTGCATGCGTGTGCGCGAATGGAGATAGGGGGAATTGGGATTACTGCAGCTGAGAGTGGGGGAGTCTGCAGATTACACCTACCACACCATAGAGTGCAGTAGTCTGTCCAGTGGTCACCAGCGTATGGGGGAACACTCGCTGTCGATCAACCTCTAGATCCTGGTGGGAAGCTCGCCATCTATTGGAATGGTCAACTGGAAAACGATCCAATCCAACAAAAAACCTGACCTGTCATCAGACAGTGTCAGAGAAATCTAATCAGTATCAAAGTATCAACTGCATGTTGTCTAGAAAGTTTAACCATGAAATATGCATTACATGAACTTTTTTAAATGAAAACAAATGAAATACTGTATGCAACAATCTGTGCATTTTTAACCTTTGCACATACTTTCTTTCAACATGTATTTTAAACAAAAACATCTTGACATGTCATGATCAGTACACTCTTGTATAAAGTGCATCATGAAATGGATTACATCCATTTAGTAAACAAACATAAACTTATTGTATTACACTCTCAAAGTGTTCACTTGCAAAGTGCAAAAATAACAATATCCCTTCATTGAAAATAAATGAACTGTCTCACCGATTATGTGTGAAACAGGCTGGGCACAAACAATGCAATGGCTGCCCCAGTGAATCCACAATGGTTTCTAGAAATAAACAACACCACTCATCAAAAACCAAAGTAACTTTAACTCATAAGATGTGGTGAGTTACCTTGCTTCGCTGTGGTTTGTACTCATAAAACTCTTCTAGAATCACACTTTTCCTCTCTCTGTTCTGTGCTCTTCTCATGTGCTGTGCACTGCTGTTTGGCTTTTTTTCTGTCTCTAACCTCAACAGCTGAACTGACTCAGTTCAATTGGGCTTGATTAGTGCAGCACTGCAGGTAGAAGATAATCACTGCTTCAACAGGTTGCTGTGTGGCTGGAACAGCATATCAGCTAGGCCTAAACTGACTGCTGATTGGTGGAACCACATGTCACTCTGTCTCTGATATTTAGTGATTTTTAGATAGTTTAACAAATATCTGCACCACTCAGTGGTTAGGTTTTAGACAGGGTCACTAAACATAGTAACTTTAGATTTAGTTCTTAGGCAAAAGCGCACATATAAGGCAACTGTAGCTTGTCTCTATATGTTAGGGTTATACTGTAATCCACTAAATCATGTTACATCGGACTGTACCACTGTCGCAGTATTGCTTGCTCTGGGTGGGATCTCTGTCGGTTTTCTGCTCTATATGTAAAGTGTCTTGAGACAACTTTGTTGTGATTTGACACTTTAATAAAAATTGAATTCGATTCAATTGAATTGATGCTGGTATGGTATTATTCCTATATAACCTGCAGATGTAAATGTCACTGAGGGCTGCATGCAGGAAGGCTCTGCATCCAGTGATCTTCTGGGCAGACTTCACCACCCGCTGCATCCAGTGATCTTCTGGGCAGACTTCACCACCCGCTGCATGCAGGAAGGCTCTGCATCCAGTGATCCTCTGGGCAGACTTCACCACCCGCTGCATCCAGTGATCTTCTGGGCAGACTTCACCACCCGCTGCATCCAGTGATCTTCTGGGCAGACTTCACCACCCGATGCATCCAGTGATCTTCTGGGCAGACTTCACCACCCGCTGCATCCAGTGATCTTCTGGGCAGACTTCACCACCCGCTGCATCCAGTGATCTTCTGGGCAGACTTCACCACCCGATGCATCCAGTGATCTTCTGGGCAGACTTCACCACCCGATGCATCCAGTGATCTTCTGGGCAGACTTCACCACCCGCTGCATCCAGTGATCTTCTGGGCAGACTTCACCACCCGCTGCATCCAGTGATCTTCTGGGCAGACTTCACCACCCGCTGCATCCAGTGATCTTCTGGGCAGACTTCACCACCCGCTGCATGCAGAGCCTTCCTGTCTGCCTCAGAGCAGCTTCCACGCCACACGGTGATGCAGGATGTTATAGGATCCAGTCTCCACCGCACGGGTGCAGTACTTAGTTTAGACAGTTTTTGGTTTAGACTAGTCATTGGTTAGACCAGTCATTAGTCCTACAATTACAACCTATCTCAAACCCTCACCCTAAACCTAACCTCCCACGGGGCAGCACATCTAAACCTAACCTTAACCCACGTCTAACCAATGACTATAGTCTAAACTAAGTATGCACCCCACACCGCACACACCTTGAGGTGAGGACAGGGGTATACCCAGCCCCGCCCGCTTCAGTCTCCTCAGACAGTACACACGCTGGTGGGCCTTCTTCATTAAGGAGGCCGAGGTGAGCTTCCGTGTCAGGTTGTTGGCACTCCCATGGTATTTGAACCTGGGGACCACCGTACCTCCACAGCATCTCCACCGATGTATGCATGACTGAGGGCACTGCCTGGAATGTTATCCGGCCCTGCAGCCTAGTGGTGCTTGACTCCCTGCAGAGACCTCAGTCACAGTTACACTGGGGAGCAGCTCACCAGCATAGAAGGTGTTGACAGAGAGCGTTGGGTCAGTCAGGGATGGATCCCCGGGGCATTCAGCATCTCTCTCGCTGTGGTCTGTAATAGTCTGCAATGTAATGTGTCTGGATTGTTTTGAGCATATATAGGATGATGTGTATCCCCTCAGTCAGGTTCCTTATAGCTTCTCTGAGATCAAGTGCATGACCTAAAAGCAGAGTCCTGCACTTTCAAGAGTGAGCGGACCTTATTCACTTGGATCCCCGTATAGGTGCCCACAAAGTAGCAGATACTCTTCCTGGGGTCCACTGACTCCACACCAGACATAACAATACATATATAGGACTGTCTTGCAAAAAATAAATAATAATAATAATAATAATAAACATTCAAGACAATAAAAGTGAATTGAATTACAAGTCAGTTAATAAATATTATAATGGGTAATTGATCAAATGTCTTTTAAGGAGTTTCTTAAAACTATAGCAGGACTTCCCCTCCCTCTGCTCTGTTAACATGATGGGTAACCTGTTCAAGTGTCAAATTAAATTGAACTAAACTCTCAGGGCATCTCTGTCTGTCTGTCTGTCTGTCTGTCTGTCTGTCTGTCTGTCTGTCTGTCTGTCTGTCTGTCTTTCTGTCTGTCTGTCTGTCTGTCTGTAGGAGCCTATAGGAGGCGGCGCTGTCCATGGTGCTGAACCATATAGGATGTGTGTGTGTGTGTGTGTGTGTGTGTGTGTGTGTGTGTGTGTGTGTGTGTGTGTGTGTGTGTGTGTGTGTGTGTGTGTGTGTGTGTGTGTGTGTGTGTGTGTGTGTGTGTGTATTAAAACCTTACTGTTGTTTTTTTAATTCAATGGGTTATGCATAAATCATGTAAATTTTATTTTCATGGACAAGTCAACATAATATAAAGCACCGAAACATTTGACCATTAATTGGCGATACAGGAATGTCAAATATTTCATGGAGCCAATTCCATTCAAAGGGCTTTATTGGCATGAGAAAACATATACGTTTACATTAATTGCCAAAGCAAATGTAGCTTATATTTGTGTTCTGTTCTTTGGAGTCAAAGAACCATGTACTGAACAGTGGAGTCACACTTGAGGCCTCAATTGCTCTACCTTCATTGCCACACACACACACACACACACACACACACACACACACACACACACACACACACACACACACACACACACACACACACACACACACACACACACACACACACACACAATTCCATAGTGCATTACATTCACGATTCATGCACAGAGGAAACCATGCATGCAAGGCACCAACCTGCACATATAGGGAGCAATTAGGGGTTCAGTGTCTTGCTCAAGGACACTTCGACCTTGCTGTTTCTATGCGCCGGCATGCATGCGGCCACTCTACCCCTGAACCACCATCCGCCCACGGGCAGATGGAACGATGCAAAATATACGCGTTGTGAACTTGTTGTGAGTTGATTTGGAGCAGCTACATGAGAGAGAGAGAGAGAGAGAGAGAGAGAGAGAGAGAGAGAGTGTGCGCGCAGGTGCACGGACAGCTTGACCGCCCTGATTCATTGCGTCATCAAGGAGGCCATGGCATGTATAAACCAGTGGCTTCCTGCATGCGAGCAGAATCATTTCGTCTCCCAGTTCCATCAGACTAGTTAGTTCAGTCTCCGCTGCATGGTGGAAAACTTCTGGGAACTCACATCAGCGCAGAGAGAGAGAGAGAGAGAGAGAGAGAGAGAGAGAGAGAGAGAGAGCGGACATATCCAGCCAAGACGGGGCGTCTATAATGTAAGTAGCCTATACGTTTTACTCTGAATATATATAAGAAACGACACTATACGACAGACTTCATATCAAATGTAAAAAATGTAAAAATGCTTTGGAAGTGAATGAAATGCCGATGATAAATATAGCATGGCTGAGTGTTGTTGTGGTAAACGCATTCAACAAGTGTGTATAGCCATGCGCCTGTACACACATATACAATATACAGAAATGAAAATGAAATGGAATGAAATGAAATCTATATTTACCCAGGGTATCTGGGCTAAGCTCAAGAACTTGTTTCCAGCCAGGCCCTGCTCATAGAACACATTTCATCGTAGTGGTTCAATGCCTTGTTCAAGGGCACTTCAGCGGTGGTAATTTAAAGTATAGCCTATGGTGTATAATTGTGAATTAACTTTTCCGTCTGGACTTTTCCCGTTATCATATAAGTGTCTATAAATGGTACAATTAAGTCAGAATAAGTATTTTAAATTACGGAAATAGAGTTGACCAACAAACACCGATGTCCTGGGCAGCAAATTGTCGGCACTTTGTATGTTATTAGTCTGGCATAGACTCAGAGAATTGTCCGAGTAAATCTCATGGAAAAGTGGAGCTGTGGAATGAATGCAATGTATGGAATTATATGAAGCAGCAAATCTAAGACGGAATGTAATGTATTATAGCTTGTTTATTCTACTGGTTTTTGGCGTGTGCGTTACTGCGGTGCCAATATGTGGGCTCTTGGACGCGCTATATGCGTGCATTGTAAAACAGACAGCGTATGATCTTTATTATTATTTTGTTTACTTAATGACCCGGCTATTATTGGTATTATGTCGATGTATTTGTATTATGTAGATTTAAGACTCTGAACCCCCTATTGCTCCCGATGTGCAGGTTGGTGCCCTGCATGGTTTCCTCCGCTATCGGTGCCAAAAGGCGCTCTATAGCACCATTTACCATTCACTACTTTGCTTAACTCACCGAAACAAATTATGGCTGTTTTGTGTTGTTGAAAGTCTCCATGGGGTGAGGATGGAGCCTCTCACGACCCCTATACCTTCTCTGTAAAATAGCCCTTTTGGCAAAAAGAAAGTTGCAGCTATTCTATTGTGTTTAAATGGCTGGTGCGTCTATAACTAATAACAGCTGGTTCTATGTGTTGTTGGCTGTGTGTTGGCCAAACGGATCGCATATAGCCTATATTGAGCGCGCTGCTGCCAATATGTGAGTGCGTGCGCCTCACGGAGAAGTGTTCTACGGAGGAAAAAACATACCGTCTGCTAACCATTTCTCCTATTTTCCACGCGCGAGCATAATATTAGCCTGTAGTGCGCAATAGTTATGCAGGTGTAAACCTATAGCCTAATTTATATATTTTATAGACAGAACGTTGGTGCAGGCTTTACAACCTATATATATATATATATATATATATATATATATATATATATATAATACCGATTTAAGATTTTCAACCAATTTAATTGGGACCTTCGGACCCCCTGCATGCATTAGGCTACGGAACCCTATTTAATGGCATGTCTATCTCTGGGACCGCAATTTATATCGTAAAATCAATGTTAATTTAACTCTGAGAGTGTACAATGGAAGCAAATTTGGTTAACTCTCTTACATAGAATACAGACCCCTAAAGGTGCATTGGTTGCACACCGGCCGCGTTTTTCGGAAAACCGAGAAACGCCGCTAAAAATCCGAATTCGCATCCGAATCGCGCCCGGTGTGTGGATACCTTATGGTCCATTTGGTTACTATATAATCTTTAACTGGGGTCCTGGGGGGACCCTCTGGAACTCCCGCTAGGACCCCTGGGGGTCCCCGGACCCCACTTTGAGAACCACTGACTGCCTGTAAGGGAGCGGATTGGAATTGACTCCGCTATGCGCGCTGCGCGTTCACGTCAACTTTCAAAGTTGTCACTTGCCTATAGTGCTCTAACACCACCTGACCTCCAGTGTCTATCTGTGCGTGCACCGTGCACGTACCTCTGATGTGGCTTATATTACACTATAGCAACGTGTTCTTGTTGTGACTTATGTTTAATTTATTCCACGATGAAGGTCATATATATATATGTTTCGTCCTGGCTCTGCTGTGATTAAAGTGTGTGTCCTCCATGTGTGTGTTTCAGATCTGGGGCTCTGTCGCACTCTGTGTGCCAAGATGGCTGACAAATGGAGGCGCCTTCGCCCTAAGCATCCTTACGTGACTGCTGGCCTCGCTGTGGGCATTATCGTGGGCGTGGTGGTGTTGGTGTCCCTGCTCCGCGGACGCGGTATAAGACAACTTCCACATGATGTGTTTTGCAATTCATCATTATCATTATTTCAGTTCCAATTTGTCTGCATGATCACTTCCTATTTTCACATGTATCTACTTATTGGTTAACAGAGACAGGGAGACTCCTTTTTACTGGAGGCCATAGCAATGATATAGGAATACTATCAGAATATAGAGATATTTAACACTTATCCCTTAGGATAATTATTTGGATTTAGTCTTTTTTAGATACTTAAAAAAATAATAATCATACAATGAAGTATAGCCTATATTGGCCCATAGGTCTTTAGTGGTTAATTGTATATCTGTGATCTGTGTCTCTTCCACAGGTGCAGAGCCAGCCAGTGACTCTGTTCCATGCAGTGCAGAGCCAGCCGAGCTGTCGTTCATTACCAGCTTTGGTTTAAGGAACGTTCATGCATGCTACGGAAGTCTGGTGGCGGCCCAGTACGTGGTAACTACTGCATATTGCATTACGTAAGTAACACAACGTTATTCATCCTTTTACATTCTCAGCCCTAAAGTGCTCATGCATGTGCAAAGTGAGAGAGAGAGAGAGAGAGAGAGAGAGAGAGAGGAGGGAGGGAGAGGGAGAGAGAGAGGTGCATGTATATAGAGAGAGAGAGAGGGAGAGAGAGAGAGGAGGGAGGGAGAGGGAGAGAGAGAGAGAGAGAGAGAGAGAGAGAGAGAGAGTGAGAGAGAGAGAGAGAGAGAGAGAGAGAGAGTGAGAGAGAGAGAGAGACAGAGGAGGGAGGGAGAGGGAGAGAGAGAGGTGTATATATATAGAGAGAGTGGGTGAGAGGGAGAGAGAGAGAGAGAGTTAGAGAGAGAGAGAGAGAGAGAGAGAGAGAGACAGAGGTAGAGAGAGAGAGAGAGAGAGAGAGAGAGAGAGAGAGAGAGTGAGAGGTAGAGAGAGAGGTAGAGAGAGAGAGGGAGAGAGAGAGAGTGAGAGGTAGAGAGAGAGGTAGAGAGAGAGAGGGAGGTGAGAGAGAGAGAGATGGAGGGAGAGAGAGAGAGAGAGAGAGAGGTAGAGAGAGAGGTAGAGAGAGAGAGAGAGAGAGAGAGGGAGGGAGTGAGAGAGAGTGAGAGGTAGAGTGAGAGGTAGAGAGAGTGAGAGGTAGAGAGAGAGGTATAGAGAGAGGTAGAGAGAGAGGTAGAGAGAGAGAGAGGGAGGGAGTGAGAGAGAGAGAGTGAGAGGTAGAGTGAGAGGTAGAGAGAGAGGTAGAGAGAGTGAGAGGTAGAGAGAGAGGTATAGAGAGAGGTAGAGAGAGAGGTAGAGAGAGAGGTGAGAGAGAGAGAGAAGAGAGAGAGAGAGGGAGGGAGTGAGAGAGAGAGAGTGAGAGGTAGAGAGAGAGGTAGAGAGAGAGAGCATGGCGTTGTGCAGAGTTCATATAGGGTTGTTGTTGTGCATACATGAAGACAACTGTTGAATATTGTAGCATAATCACTAAATGTGACATTTATAGGCTATGTTTCTCTTCCATGCAGGACTAACACAGCCTTCTTGAACCTAACCATGGGGCGGTCCGACCTCGATGGAGAAGGGGGCGTGACCAGGAGCATCAGTGATTACAGGGTCCACCCAAAGTGGGACCCAAATGATCCAAAGTAGGGATCTTGTGCACGACTGACCAAAAATCACAGTATAGATTATTGTTCTAGTGTGCTGTTTAATAACTAATATTGGATTATTCTGACTCATCCCTGACAGGACTTGGGCGTACGACCAGGCGGTGGTCAAACTGGACCGGCCTGTGGAGAACATCAAGCCTGCGTGTTTAGCAGCCGAGGGCAGCGTCTTCCCGACTGGCACCAACGCCACGGTGTACTGCTGGTGTAAAGTGGGAACATCAGGTAGGCACGGCATGGCACGGGACCCCCAAGATGGCACCCTGCCTGGGGACCAAAGATAATCACATTTGGACTAATGGACTTGTATAGATTAGGTTCCAATGGGGTTCCATTTGTTTGTTAACCAACTGAGAGCTGTTTATTTGCATGAGGTTATAACCAAATGGACCCTGGTAAATGGTAAATGGTGCATTTATATAGCGCCTTTATCCAAGGCGCTTTACATAGATTGTGCATTACATTCACCCATTCACACACACATTCATACACCGATTGCGGCGGAAGCCATGCAAGGTACCAACCAGCACATCGGGAGCAATTTGGGGTTCAGTGTCTTGCCCAAGGACACTTCGACATGTAGCCAGGAGGAGCCGGGATTCGAACCGCCGACCCATGGATCATTGGACGACCTGCTCTACCTCTTGAGCCACAGTCGCCACACCCTGGAGTTTATAGGATCAATCAGGTGGCCTCAAGTACCCCTGGAGGTCCCCGGACCACACTTTGAGTGCAGTACACGTAGAATTTCACTGAATAATGTTTTGAAAGAATGCTAATTAATAATAACAGCAGTATTAATAACAGTATTTAAGCACATCCACCTATCTATCGCCTCCCTATTCTGGCCAAGTCATAATAGGCCAAGATTTGGTGAAAACAGCAGATCTACAATAATCGCATAAATAATGACATTTAGGTTTCCATTTCCACTGTTCACTGTATGTAAACACTTAAGCCATATTGACCCACAATGTGAGCTTGTAGATCTGCTATTTTCTATATACCATATACCCACAATAGAGACACAGGGTTGAAAAGTTGTTAATCTTGCAGTCAGAACACGCACGCACGCACGCACGCACGCACGCACGCACGCACGCACGCACGCACGCACGCACGCACGCACGCACGCACGCACGCACGCACGCACGCACACAGAGAGATAATGGTTCTGTTCTGTTTGTGTGTATTTATAGAAGACCTACCAGCACCCAGAACGCTCCAAGCAGTCAACGTGACGGTAAACGACCACGGCCAATGTAAGAGGAAATACTATGGAAACATGACGGACGACATGATCTGTGCTGGAAATGACGCGGGCGGCCAGAACATCTGCCAGGTGAGAATCACATCCTATCACACCTTAATGGAGCACTTCAGCCTTAGAGAGAGAATCACATCCTATTCACACCTTAATGGAGCACTTCAGCCTTAGAGAGAGAATCACATCCTATTCACACCTTAATGGAGCACTTCAGCCTTAGAGAGAGAATCACATCCTATTCACACCTTAATGGAGCACTTCAGCCTTAGAGAGAGAAACACATCCTATTCACACCTTAATGGAGCACTTCAGCCTTAGAGAGAGAATCACATCCTATTCACACCTTAATGGAGCACTTCAGCCTTAGAGAGAGAAACACATCCTATTCACACCTTAATGGAGCACTTCAGCCTTAGAGAGAGAATCACATCCTATTCACACCTTAATGGAGCACTTCAGCCTTAGAGAGAGAATCACATCCTATTCACACCTTAATGGAGCACTTCAGCCTTAGAGAGAGAAACACATCCTATTCACACCTTAATGGAGCACTTCAGCCTTAGAGAGAGAATCACATCCTATTCACACCTTAATGGAGCACTTCAGCCTTAGAGAGAGAATCACATCCTATTCACACCTTAATGGAGCACTTCAGCCTTAGAGAGAATCACATCCTATTCACACCTTAATGGAGCACTTCAGCCTTAGAGAGAGAATCACATCCTATTCACACCTTAATGGAGCACTTCAGCCTTAGAGAGAGAATCACATCCTATTCACACCTTAATGGAGCACTTCAGCCTTAGAGAGAGAAAAAAATAAGTAAAAAGGAAAAATGACCAAACCTGCCTAAGGAGGCGTCTTAACAGTCCACACACCCCTCCTCTGACACGGGAATGGTGCTGTCACATCCTACTGAACAATGCTTTACTACATGTGTCTTATCAGGGTGACTCGGGAGCTCCCCTGGTGGTGAAAGTCGGCGATGACCTCATCCTGTTGGGATCGAACATCAAAGGGCCGAACAGTCCAGCTGTTTACTTGATACACGGCTACACGTTCGCCACAGACGCCATTAAACGTACGTGTGTGTCCATGTTTTAATGTCCTGCATGCTGGCACGTGCGCGTGTGTGTGTGCGCGCGCGTGCGTGCGTGCGTGCGTGCATGTGTATCTTAGACACTCCTTTATACTGAGTTGAGCAGAGTCTTCCAGGGCTCTAAGTGAAAATAGCAGATCTACAAGCTCTCAACATGTCACGTTGTGACACGTTGAGAGCTTGTAGATCTGCGATTTTCACCGACCGCTCACCTCAGAATAGGGATGCTATATCTTCAAGTGATATACTGCGCACGCACGCACGCACGCACGCACACACGCACGCACGCACACACGCACACACGCACACACACACGCACACACACACACACACACACACACACACACACACACACACACACACACACACACACACACGTTAAATGTAAATTTGCATGTATTTAGCTGTTATTCACAGAGCTGTCCTACATGGTGTGTTACTTTCATCCCGTGTAGAGATGAGCGACCCGCCCCAGGTGACACAGTGTGGGATGAGGAACAATGTTCCAGATGTACGTGTTGAAAACGGACAGGTTTCTGCTCCCCATTCTCTACCGTGGATGGGATACATTGAGGTAATTATACTTTATACAACTGGACAGCCAGAGGTCAGGAGGGACAGCGGTCGTCTTGGAGTCAGAAGGTTCCCGGTTCGATCCCCGGCTCCTCCTGGCTGCGTGTCTGAGTGTCCTTGAGCAAGACTTGACCTCTGACCTCTAACAGTTAGTAGAGGTTCAGAGACTGGCTCAAGGACACTTTGAAGTGGCACGCACGCACACACACACATGCACGCGCACACGCATGCACGCACACACGCAGCAGATCTACCAACTCACCACGATGCGACACATGTAGTGAGCTTGTAGTGTAGTGTATTTTCATACTTTAGTATAACACATTTGGCCGTGGACCCCCTGGAACCCCCTCAGGGACCCCCTGGAACCACCTCAGACACCCCTGGAACCCTCAGGGACCCCTGCTTGTCCCCAGGCCCTCTTAGAGAACCACTGAGCTAATAGAACATGGTCATATTATGTTGGAGGAGTGTTTGATTTATGCTCCATTGTACGACGACGTCACACGACAAAAAGAGACGATCTACAAGCTCACACAACCCTTTATTGTCTCCACCAGGCCGAAGGCATGGGGAGAGAGTATGTTTTGCACTCCGTCCGTGTGTCCGTCCTTCCGTCCTTCCTTCCTTCCGTCCTTCCGTCCGTCTGTGAACAGCTAATCTCCGGCACCGTTAACCCGGGCGATGCCAAACTTTGCACACACACTCCCTGGATGCCAACGATGAACCTCTGCCCCACATTTTCCAGAACGGCCTGTTATAGCGCCACCATGAGGCAGCTTTTCACATTTTGTACCTAAAACTGCACCGATCTGCGTGAAATGTTGCATGCACACTCCCTAGAGGCCAAGGACAAACCTTTTACCTGCATTTTCCGCATCTGCCTTTTATAGCGCCACCAGGAGGCCGACTTTTGTAAAACACATTTTTTGATATTACTCCTCCAGATTCTGTCCAAAAATCTCACAAATCGTTACACAGTATCTCTATGGTCATGTGCTCAAGTCGGATCTGTCTGATATTTCATATTCCATCCTAATTGGCTATAATTGGCTTTCACAGTTTGCAAGATTGCCCCGTTTTGAACAATAGCCTCAAATCATGAACGCAGCATGCAATTTACGTGAAATCTTTCACACATTTTCTTACTAGGCTGAGGAATATATCCCACCCTTTTCACATTGGCCTGTTATAGCGCCACCAACAGGTTGATTTTTGCAAAACACATTTTTGGAACAAAATGCCTCAAATCGGTACACATGATCTCTGTAGTCATGTGATCAAGACGAGTCTGTTGGATTTCTCAGATTGTACACTGATTGGCTAAGATTGCCTTCCAAAGTTTTCAGGAGTGGCCCGTTTTGTACAAAATGCTGCACATGTCCTGCTCATCCAGAATTCTATCCTCAGAGATGCTATGAGTGATCTGGCTCTGCATTTCCTCAACAAAATGAAGGAAAAAAAATCCTCCTAAACATTTTGCCAAACATCACACACACTCCTATCCTCCTGGTGGAGACCTGTGCCCGGAAGGGCACTTTTTCTAGTTCTGTCTGTCTTTATTCACACTTTACCTTTTTATCTTTCAGAATGCCAAAGGATTCTTTAATGGAGGTGCTGCCCTGATTCACGAGTCCTTTGTTGTGGCTAATTGGGCCTAGTAAGACATACAGTACATAACTATTATCTCTCTCTGTCTGTGACTTCATCTCTTTCAATCTGGCCTCACTATTCTGGTCATTAGTCATTATAGGTCATTCATTAATTAATTAATAGTGAATTTATAGAATCGGCCTCAGGCTGAATGTGTTATTAACCCTGTTTTCATTTAACCATTTAAACCCTGGTCCTATGTTGGTATTAATTAGCTTAAAATAGCTGATCTACAAGTTCACAACGTGCCACAGCAACGTGTTGTCACCTTGTAGATCGGCTATTATCGCTATTAATATAGTATTTAGGGCTAAAGTAATTCAATATGTAATGTTTTACAACCAACCCATGGCTTTGCTACTTATAGACAAATGTTAAATAGTTAGGCTACTTATTGATAATGTAATTAAAATGTAATAATGTTGTTTCTGTCCCCAGCCCTGGTGCATTTGTGGTCCTGGGGGCCCACAACCGTTCCTCGACCTCTGAACCAACTCAGAAGATCATGATAGAAAAGGTATGATCAATATGTCAGAACATATTATAACTAACAGGTCTAAATGTAATCAGATGGTTTTATCAAGTCTGAGCCTGCAGTCTGAACTAAGTCTTTAAATACACATTATAGATCCATTAAAGATCATTATAGAGCTGTTTACTGATACATTATAATGTTTATATTAGAATTATTCATTTATTATTAATCAATTATTATTGTGTTTTAGCTGCTAGTTATCAAACATTAAGACTCAGTCCTAACCCCCCCCCCCCCCCCCCCCCCCCCCCTCTGCTGTCATTTACTGTCTGTCTACACTTGAAAATATAACAACTTAAAAAATGAGAGGAAGTTATACATCACCTTATAGTGTTACTGAAATGAAAGTTGTGTTTGAGAACTGAGTGTCAGGATGTGTTTAGGTTCAATTCCAACAGCCAATGTGTCGTTACTGAAAACCAAGTGCCTTTGAGCAAAGCACTGAATTATCTGCTCTTCTGTTCAGTCAAACATTCCACAATTTGTTAAAATCCTTTGAAGATAGATCTACAATCTGAGCGTTTTTGAAAATGTTTGGAAACAGAGTTTATGTGGCTAATCTAAACGTGTGTCTGTAATTTCTCTGGTAGGTCTTCATGCACCCCAACTGCACCAACTCCAACTATCCTTACCTTGGCATGCAGCTGGTCAAACTGTCCCGCCCTGTCAAATTCACCAAGAATATTGGACCCATCTGTCTCCCGAAGCCTGGCTACGCCCTTCCTGCTGGTTCTGAATGTCTTGTATCTGGATGGGGGGATAGCAGGAGACCACGTGAGGAACATAAACACACATTCATACAGGCTGACAAGGAATTTGATTGGTCACTCACATTATCATTTTTTGAAAATGTGTGAATATTAAATAAAAAGATACATCTATTGTCCCTATTTTTGGCATGTCATTATAAACAAGTGGTTAAAATGTATATATTTTTAATGAAATATAATTTTCCTCTGTATTTATAAATGAGTGTGTACAAAGTCTTGACTTTGAATACTGTGTGTGTTTCCCCAGATTATCCATTCCTCACTGACCTCCTCCGTGAAGGATCAGTCACCACAATCACAACCGACCAGTGCAGACGGGACTATGCTGATTATCCTTCCATAGTCAAACACATCTTCAACACTACGATCTGTACTGCACGCGATAAGACACATACCTCCTGGGTGAGTGACATAGAGATGGAAACATAAACATGATAATTACAGATAAAACACACTCTAAAAAACACAACTTGTTTGTTGTTATTGTTACAGTTTGATGAGGGTGGACCGCTTAGCTGTGAGGAGAAGGACAGCCTGATCTATTACCTGCATGGTGTCCTCTACTGGACTACTGGACCTTCTCTGTACCACGACGTCTCTGCGATGCTGCCCTGGATCAACGAGGTGATCTCTAAGTTCCCTGCAGACGCATCCAGCAAAGTCTGCTTCAAGAAATTTGAAGGTTAATAATTCAGTTTGTAGGACAGACGTTAACCTCTGAGACACATCTCACACACACAGATTAATTAAACTCTGGGCGGGAACCCCTTTTGGTGTTTTAAACATTATGTTGTAATTTAGCGATTGAAAAATAGCAGATCTACAAGTCCATAGCGCGCCACCGAGTGGCGCGCTAAGAACTTGTAGGTCTGCTATTTTTGAAAAATCGTGAAAATTGTCATGATTTCAGAAAATTGTCATGATTTAGAAAACATTTTTTTTTTAATTTCAACGTAGGCCTGAATGGGTTAAAGCGTAAATGTTCTCATCTAATTAACCTCTTAAACCATCCAAACAGGGAAAGCATCTGTTGTGTCATTTTAGATTTGGTTATTGAAGAAATAGCAGATCTACAAGCTCACAGCGTGCCACTCCGTGCCGCGCTGCGAGCTTATACATCTGCTATTTTTTGAAAAAATGTGTTTTCGAAACATCATTTAAAATAATTTAGAATTGAATGCAAATCTTCTCTTCTGGGGGGTCTCTGGCACAAAGCATTTTCAGGTGAGGGGTCCACGGACAAACACATCATCATTTTGGGGGTCCTTGGGCACAAAACAGTTTGAGAACTACTGATTTAGAAGGCAACTTGTAGAATCGGCCCCTCAGGTCTTAATGGGTTAAACCAGCTGTTTTCATTTGATTAAAAACTCTACACTTCTACATGTCTCTCCAGGGTTAAAGTGGTCCATTGATTTGAGCAGCAGTGTGATGTATTGATCAGATGGAGTTACTTTGTGCCTTTACAGAGAAAGGTTTTATAAAACTATTTTTCCTTCATGTCTCCTGGATGAAACGAGGTGTTCACTGCAGACAGGGTTTAACCTCTGACCTCTGATCCTAGGATCAGGGTTAAAGTGGTTAATTGAAGCAGTGTGATGGTAGTGATCAGATGGAGTTACTTTGTGCCTTTACAGAGAAAGATTTTATAATACTCTATTTTTTTCAACTGTACCTTTATCACTGTTTGCTAATGATACACTACACACAGAAAAATAATGGTGTTTAAATACTTCTTCTTTATTTAGTGAATGGTTGGTTCTAATGCATGTTCCTCATATGGTTCTAGAGAACCTTTTTAGTGTGTGTGTGTGTGTGTGTGTGTGTGTGTGTGTGTGTGTATGTGTGTGTGTGTGTGTGTGTGTGTGTGTGTGTGTGTGTGTGTGTGTGTGTGTGTGTGTGTGTGTGTGTGTGTGTGTGTGTGTGACACATGAGCACTCACAAGAAATAGAGATGGATTGTCATCATCGGATACGATGGACAACCTTAAGCAAGCAAGTGTGTGTGCGTGTGTGCGTGCGTGCGTGCGTGCTTGTGTGCGTGCGTGTGTGTGTGTGTGTGTGTGTAAACTAAACTAACAAGTGTGTTTAACAATAGCTGTAGTAATTACACAGGTATAAAGATGATTTACACATAATGTACTCATGAGCAGTGGTGGAACTACAGTACAGACTGTAGTCTGTAGAGAGACAGATGTGTTGATTGTATACTATGTGTGATTGTGTGCAAATACTGAACTAAACTAAACTAAACTATGGGACAGGAAAGGTAACTGTAACAATTGGGCCCATCAGAACACTTGGCACAATTGTATTTGTACTATATTTGATTACAGATGTGCAGCAAAATAATAATATATTTTTGTAAAACAAGACCCAATATTTTTACAAATGTGCAGCAAAATATAATATATTTTGAATTTGTAATACCATTTAAGGCCTAATATATTTTTTAAATGCTACAAAACCTAGATAGCTTGTGGTAAATCATGTATCATTGACATTATTTATGTCCATTTTCCAAAGCATTGATTTTATTTTTTTATTTTAAACATTTATGGAAAAAACTGCCAATTTAACATTAACCATGTACCAGTATCTGTCCAGAATTTTAACTGAATGTCAATAAATGTCCCTCTCTTCATGTCCTTTGTGTCTTTTACTGTTAATCTATATAGTAAATAATATAGTAAAAGCAACTCTTCAAGTGTAACATCTTAATTATGGGTTTGTTTAGTACGCTATCTATTTGATCTATTGAAATGATTCCTGTCAGAGAGTCCTTTATGCCAGAGCGTTAGGCTATTTGTGACTGCTTCTGACCGAGGAAAGTCATTGAATGTTTTTTCATATGTCATATGAAAGCAGCTAGGGAACCATTGCTTCAAACTGACATATTGGTTGTTCAGTTTGACCCACCAGTTTTGGAGACTTATAGTCAAGTCAAGTCAAGTCAATTTTATTTATATAGCACATTTAAAAACAACAGCAGTTAACCCAAAGTGCTTTCCAGAATAGGTAGACTGTAGTCTATTATAGAGTAATGTCTTGCAGAAAACACTAGTGAGTTGAGAAAACAGGCTTGAAAGGTTCACTTCTGTGTTCTCTAACATTACACCTAGCTACATGTTTAAGCATTTATTTCATATTTACATGTCGATTTCAGCTCTGGCATTTATTTCAGACAAGCACCGGTATGTGAAGAGACTGCCTGTGCTATTAACTCATTTTGGACAAGAAAATAAAAAAAAAACAGTTAGTCTTGCCACCATGACATGTCTCTGTATCAAAAAGAGTCACATTTATGAAATGAAATGATTCCTGTTTGACAGTTAAAGGGGGTCATGATAGGTGTTACTGTAAATGTGCTCTGAATTAAATAACAAACAATAAAAGGTATTTGAGTTGGTGTCACATGGGCTACATACAGATCAAAGGTCTTTGAGTTGGTGTCACATGGGCTACATACAGATCAAAGAACAAAGTGTCACCATGGACAATAAACATGTCAAAGTGCTACACATTTACTGATGCTAACATAACAGGCACGACCCAAACGAAGGCTGTCTGTCTGCATCACCCCCCCCCCCTCTTCTCCTCTACATTTAGTACACCCCCCCTCTTCTCCTCTACATTTAGTACACCCCCCCTCTTCTCCTCTACATTTAGTACACACCCCCCCTCTTCTCCTCTACATTTAGTACACCCCCCCCTCTTCTCCTCTACATTTAGTACACCCCCCCCCCTCTTCTCCTCTACATTTAGTACACCCCCCCTCTTCTCCTCTACATTTAGTACACCCCCCCCCCCTCTTCTCCTCTACATTTAGTACACCCCCCCTCTTCTCCTCTACATTTAGTACACCCCCCCTCTTCTCCTCTACATTTAGTACACCCCCCCCTCTTCTCCTCTACATTTAGTACACCCCCCCCCCTCTTCTCCTCTACATTTAGTACACCCCCCCCCCTCTTCTCCTCTACATTTAGTACACCCCCCCCTCTTCTCTACATTTAGTACCCCCCCCCCTCTTCTTCTCTACATTTAGTACACCCCCCCCCCCTCTTCTCCTCTACATTTAGTACCCCCCCCCTCTTCTCCTCTACATTTAGTACACCCCCCCCTCTTCTCCTCTACATTTAGTACACCCCCCCCCCTCTTCTCCTCTACATTTAGTACACCCCCCCCCTCTTCTTCTCTACATTTAGTACCCCCCCCTCTTCTTCTCTACATTTAGTACACCCCCCCCCCTCTTCTCCTCTACATTTAGTACACCCCCCCCTCTTCTTCTCTACATTTAGTACCCCCCCCCTCTTCTCCTCTACATTTAGTACACCCCCCCCCCTCTTCTCCTCTACATTTAGTACACACCCCCCCCCCCCTCTTCTCCTCTACATTTAGTACACACCCCCCCCTCTTCTTCTCTACATTTAGTACACCCCCCCCTCTTCTCCTCTACATTTAGTACACCCCCCCCCCCTCTTCTCCTCTACATTTAGTACACCCCCCCCCCTCTTCTCCTCTACATTTAGTACACACCCCCCCCCCCTCTTCTCCTCTACATTTAGTACACACCCCCCCCTCTTCTTCTCTACATTTAGTACACCCCCCCCTCTTCTCCTCTACATTTAGTACACCCCCCCCCCCTCTTCTCCTCTACATTTAGTACACCCCTCCCCCCCCCCACCTCTGCCAGTACCTCTGTTCTTGCTGCTCATGTTGTTTTGCTACTACTTGGCCTCATGTATTCTAAATGACACTACCTGGTATTTTGCTTCCCCCCCCCCCCCCCCCCCCCCCATACCTGAGAGTGAGGCGAGGGAGGGAGAGAGAGGTCAAATAGAATAGATGATGTAGTGTGCTACAGTGAGGCGAGGGAGGGAGAGAGAGGTCAAATAGAATAGATGATGTAGTGTGCTACAGTGAGGCGAGGGAGGGAGAGAGGTCAAATAGAATAGATGATGTAGTGTGCTACAGTGAGGCGAGGGAGGGAGAGAGAGGTCAAATAGAATAGATGATGTAGTGTGCTACAGTGAGGCGAGGGAGGGAGAGAGAGGTCAAATAGAATAGATGATGTAGTGTGCTACAGTGAGGCGAGGGAGGGAGAGAGAGGTAAAATAGAATAGATGATGTAGTGTGCTACAGTGAGGCGAGGGAGGGAGAGAGAGGTCAAATAGAATAGATGATGTAGTGTGCTACAGTGCTTCTGTGTTTTGTTGGCATTCACACAAACAGGAGAAGGATGCACAGCAGTATTGCTTCCTAATACCTATTGGTGCATAAGTCTAAAGGTGAATAAAAGGCCACACTCATAGACACGATGCTGCAGGATGGATAATCTATTGAAAACCAACGTTACGACCTGGAATGGTCGACTCTTCGGTACAGTATCTGGGTTTCACACCAGATACTGTACCATATACCCAAGTACCCATGAAGTGTAGGCTATACCCAAGACCACCTTTCCCAAGTGGACCCAACCCGGGCATGGATGTTGATCCGGGTACCGTACAAGTGTTCACAATCAGTGTGACTTCTATAACGCACATTTTGGGCCCCTGTGTGCATATATAGATTAGCACAATGCACACACCTCTCTAATTCTCTAGTTAAATCAGCCATTCTCCATCCAAACCTGAACATGAACTCAGAGACCAGGAATGTCCCCCAGGCAGTGGCAGTTATGGGTGGCTGGAGGAATTAGATATCAAAAAGATACTTCAAGTTGAATTCCAGTGACCTTATTAAAAAAATTCTTCTGAAGGTGTTGCAAGTACGTTCGGTCTTACAGGACCCATGGAACATGTGATACGAGTCGACAAACCACCTCATACAATAGTAACAAATATTTCTATAAAAGTGAATAAATGGTATGAAGTGGTTTAACTATAGCGATGTAAATGAGTAATGTGTTATATGTTTGTTGTGTGTGCTCCAACCTTGAATGTGTCACTTAGAGGATATTTAGTTCATCAAATAGTTTAACAAGAACATTTCATCAGTGAGACTGACTGACGGTCACTCCCTTCTGAACAAGAGTGCTTTCATGGTTCAAGGTCTCTCAGCACAGAGAGAAACAATACATTCTTTAAGCATGAAGGCATGTGAAAAACACGTTTGGTACAAATGTAATCTAAAAAGTCTATAAAGCAGTGGTTCTCAACCAGTGGTCCGTGGACCACCAAGTGAGCCTTGTGGAGGTCTCAGGTGGCCCCAAGCTGAAAGAGTTGGTAACCAAATGGACCCTTATAGATCATTACCTCTTGAGAGTGTAAAATGAAAGAAAGATGTAGAATAATTGTCATTTTGAGCAACGTTTGCCTATTATCTCTCCTATGGTACCACATCAATAGAGCATTGAATTGTGGACAGAAATCTTATCCAACGATAACAACAATATTCTTTAGTTTGGGGTCTGAGAGGCTAAATCTCATCACATGGCGGTCCGTGGCTCAAATGAGAGGCTAAATCTCATCACATGGTGGTCCGTGGCTCAAATGAGAGGCTAAATCTCATCACATGGTGGTCCGTGGCTCAAATGAGAGGCTAAATCTAAATCACATGGTGGTCCGTGGCTCAAATGAGAGGCTAAATCTCATCACATGGTGGTCCGTGGCTCAAATGAGAGGCTAAATCTAAATCACATGGCGGTCCGTGGCTCAAATGAGAGGCTAAATCTCATCACATGGTGGTCCGTGGCTCAAATGAGAGGCTAAATCTCATCACATGGTGGTCCGTGGCTCAAATGAGAGGCTAAATCTAAATCACATGGTGGTCCGTGGCTCAAATGAGAGGCTAAATCTCATCACATGGTGGTCCGTGGCTCAAATGAGAGGCTAAATCTAAATCACATGGTGGTCCGTGGCTCAAATGAGAGGCTAAATCTCATCACATGGTGGTCCGTGGCTCAAATGAGAGGCTAAATCTCATCACATGGTGGTCCGTGGCTCAAATGAGAGGCTAAATCTCATCACATGGTGGTCCGTGGCTCAAATGAGAGGCTAAATCTCATCACATGGTGGTCCGTGGCTCAAATGAGAGGCTAAATCTCATCACATGGTGGTCCGTGGCTCAAATGCTGAATAAATAAAGGACCTTGAAAAATGTTGAAACCTCTGTGACCTTCCTGAGTCCCTGCACAGGAGCGCCCCTTATAGGACTTCAAGGAGAGTGCGTGTGTGTGTGTGTGTGTGTGTGTGTGTGTGTGTGTGTGTGTGTGTGTGTGTGTGTGTGTGTGTGTGTGTGTGTGTGTGTGTGTGTGTGTGTGTGTGTGTGTGTGTGTGTGTGTGTGTGTGAATTTCACGACGGATAGACAGCACTTCTATCAGAGACACGAGGAGAGGAGCTCTAATATTTTGACTCTAATAAGAGTCAAAATGGAAAGCCTGGTATCCGTTCTAAAACTAGCCGTGATACAAGAAAAGAAAAGGGTGACGCTCAGGAATGAATGGGGGTGAATATATAGCAGAGAGGCTGTTTACAAATGAGCTGCGATCTGACTGGACTGAATAGAGATACCATGAAGAGCTAAAGGCCTCCATCTGACTGGACTGAACAGAGATACCATGAAGAGCTACAAGCCTCCATCTGACTGGACTGAACAGAGATACCATGAAGAGCTACAAGCCTCCATCTGACTGGACTGAACAGAGATACCATGAAGAGCTAAAGGCCTCCATCTGACTGGACTGAACAGAGATACCATGAAGAGCTACAAGCCTCCATCTGACTGGACTGAACAGAGATACCATGAAGAGCTAAAGGCCTCCATCTGACTGGACTGAATAGAGATACCATGAAGAGCTACAAGCCTCCATCTGACTGGACTGAACAGAGATACCATGAAGAGCTACAAGCCTCCATCTGACTGGACTGAATAGAGATACCATGAAGAGCTAAAGGCCTCCATCTGACTGGACTGAACAGAGATACCATGAAGAGCTACAAGCCTCCATCTGACTGGACTGAATAGAGATACCATGAAGAGCTAAAGGCCTCCATCTGACTGGACTGAACAGAGATACCATGAAGAGCTACAAGCCTCCATCTGACTGGACTGAACAGAGATACCATGAAGAGCTACAAGCCTCATTGGCCTGATTTAATTGTACTAAGGTGTCACACACATGTCAGATGACAGCCGGACCAACATGGTTTCTATGACATACTTGAGGGGTGCTTAGCTGGGGAGGAATGTGTAGAGAAACTCCTGATTGGCGACAATAACACAGACATGCAACGTAAGGAAGCACCTGTGTTTAAGTCATTCAGTAGGTTCTGTGATCTGCATAGTGTAAGTCAGCTAATTACCCAACCCACAAGAGTGTGTGATTCTACTCAAACTGTCATTGATCTCATTCTGACCTCGGACAAATCCAGAATCTTCCAAGAAAGGTGTTATTGTATGCAGGCTTAGTGATAATTGTATGATTTTCTGTACCCGCAAAAAACAAAAGTCAGGCTGTCACAAAACAGTCATGTCTAGGGACCTCAAAACCTACTCTAGTGAGGCCTTTAACATTGAACTGGAGAGTCTGGATTGGTCCGACGAGCTCAGGAGCTCACTAGTCGAAGAAGCATGGCTTGGCTTCAAAACCACATTTTCAATGGTACTTAGCACCATGGCTCCTTTGAGAACCATTAGGGCCAAAACCTGCTTGGAGCCATGGATGAATTCGGACATACTGACTGCAATGAAAGCCAGAGACAAATGCTCTGAACTTCTTAAATGCAAGTCCAAGCTAGCCAAGCGCTTCGACAGTGATCTCCAAACCCAACTGGGCATCCTAAAAACCCAACAAAACAAGCTAAGAAACATTGTAACTACCATGACTAAATCAGCTAAAAGTAACTTTATCAATGATAAAGCAGAGGAAAACAAAAACAATCCTTGTGAATCCAAATAAATTAATGTACGAGTTCCAATCTGGCTTCAGAACATCCCACTCCACTGACACATGCCTTCTCTATTTGAGCGACCACATCAAACATGAGGTGGATGCTGGCAAATACTGCAGCAAAATTGGTCATGCTGGACCTCCAAAAGGCTTTTGACACCGTGAACCACTCCATACTGGTTAACAAGCTAAAAGCAATTGGTTTTGATAGCACATCAGTGAGCTGGATGCAATCCTAGCTGGAGGGGAGAGAACAGATGGTGGAGGTGAATGGAACACTGCCCCCCCCTCCCAGTGAGCTGTGGCGTTCCACAAGGAAGCATACTAAGGGCTTTACTGTTCCTATATGTAAACGACATGACATCAGCTTGTGACTGCAACTTGTTCCTGTTCGCAGATGACTCGGCACTGCTAGTCTCAGACAAACTGCAGGTTGAAAAGGCCCTCAGCGGCCCAGGCGGTGGCGTAACCGTCTGGGCACCCGACTGGTAATCCAGTCGCAGTGTGCCGCGGGTTCGACTCCCGAGCCCGACACGGCCTTTACTGCATGTCTTCCCCCATCTCTCTCCCGTTTCCTGTCAGCCTACTGTCTGTCCCTTCAAAAACCAATACAAGGCGTAAGCCACAAAAAAAATATCTAAAAAAAAAGAAAAGGCCCTCAGCTCTGAACTCGATAAAATCTGCACCTGGCTCGCTGATAACAAACTATCTTTCGGTTAGAGTGGGTGACAATGTTATCACACGTAAAGATGAAATTACCTATACCTAGGTTCCATCCTGGAGGTTAATCTTTCCGGTGATAAAATGGCCACCAACGTAATCAAAAAAGTCAACCAAAGAACAAGATTCCTTTACAGGATCTCCTCACTGGTCAACAAAAACACCTTGAAGACCTTAACAGGAGCCCTCGTACAAGGTTTCTTTGACTATGCATGCACCTCCTGGTACCACAGCACCTCAAAGGCCCTTAAAACTAGGCTCCAGACTTCCCAAAACAAACTGGTCAGGCTCCTACTTGGTCTCACCCCCCGAACCCACCTCACCCCTGCCCACTTTGACAGGCTGGAATGGCTTAGGGTCGACGACAGAGTACAGCATCTTGCAATGGGTCTGGTCCACAAGATTCGATACACCACCAAGATACCCATGCATGTACCTGTCTAGATACTTCCTTAATGTTAACGAAGTCCACACCCACAACACCAGAGGGAGTGCAACGAACCATGTACAACCCAGATTCGGCACAAACAAGGGACTAAATTATTTTTCCTCCTATGCCACCAAAATGAGGAATGCCCTACCAACAGTCATTAAGACATGCGAATCCCTTGACTCCTTCAAAATCGCTCTCAAAGGGCACCTACGGACGGCTGCAATTCGAAACTGGCCCCCTAAAATCTGAATGCACCGCCCACCCTTTTTCCCCCTCACTGTATATGTTTCTTTTCCCTTTTTACCTCATTTATGATGAATTCCTGTTCTGTTCTTTGACTATATATAGAAGTGTCTATTTGTACGTCTCTAAATGTTTTGATGAATTGAACATGGTGGACCCTTTTGTAAACAAGTGTAATGCTTAATTGAGTCATCCACTCACAGTTAACAGTCTTTGTATTGAGTTTGTGCTTGAAATGTACTGTAATTCTGCAAACTGTTAATACATATTTCAATCAATCAATCTGTTTTAAGTGCTGTTTGTCAGCTTTCAAACCAATTGTTGACAAACTCACTGATGTACCCATTCTGTGGTTTAGGCTTACGCAGGCATAAAGAAATCCAATGTCCACATGCAGGTAGAACTCATTTTTGCTTTGCTTTAATAAGAATAAAGTGCATATGACATTCTTTCTTGGCTCTCTGTGCTGCTGGTAAAAACCATGTCTCCACGTAGGTGCATGAATTCTCCCCCCACACCTGTCCATAATTATAGCCTAGGCCTGGGAGGCGTGCCCGTCTGTGCCCAAACAATAATTCAATTAGCCAATAATCAAAATCAAACTATTAAGGCTAAATAACAGAAATAATCAGAAAATACAAACAGTTAAATGGCTTCTACATTCCAGCCCCTAATTGTGCATTATATAAACAATTACTGCTAAAGAAGCCATTCACAAAAAATAAACATGGTAAGCCTATGTGGTATGTGTCATGTAACTAAACTAAACAAAATACATACATACATGGATGCACCTGGGACGTATCCTCAGTGATGTATCTCAAGGTCATCGGGGTTTCGGGTCTCCCAACATCATACCCCTCACTCAGGTGACCCAGCCGGGGTGATCAAGTCCCGACTTACGTCCCAGTAGCTACCCTCGATCAGTCCCATTAGGGAAAAACCAGGGCCATACAATCCGTTCCTCCTGAACTACTCTGCCGGGACTGGGAGGTACCATTCTGGTGCATGGAAGGACTAGGCTCTGTGGGTTGACTCCTGTCCGGGCCCCTCCTACGTCTCACCAGGTCCACTCCTGCTCTCACCAGGTCAGGCCCTGTGCGTTGAACCAGACTCCCAGCACCAGGCACTTTATTCAGGAATGGTGGATTCTCGAGCCGCAACAGTTCCGCAGGCTCCACCTTGCCCTTGGTGGTGCCGCAGGCTCCGCTTGAGGCTTGAATGGCCCTCCTAAAGGCCTCACCGTGGGTTTGTTGGGCTTCTTCCTCACGGAAGACACAGGCTGGGGCGCCAACCCATACTGCTCCCGGGTGCCGTCTAATTTCCGGCTGCCACCCGTCTCTCCGGTGGTCACCAGACTATTCCTGGTTGTCACGTAGTCTATTCCTATGAGTCACTATAAATAGAATAACTAAACAAAATACATACATACATGGATGCACCTGGGACATATCCTCAGTGATGTATCCCAAGGTCATCGGGGTTTCGGGTCTCGCAACATCATACCCCTCACTCAGGTGACTGATTCTTCTGATGACACTGCAAAAGAAAGAAAGAAATAAGGGAAAGAGTAGAGAAAGAAAAGTCAGTTATCAGTCTTTACTCTTCGGTCTGTTGCCTCCAGTAGCAAACAGAGATGGTAGACCGGGCTTTGGGTGTACGATGTTCATCTTTCTGGAGGGAGATGTTGACGAGTCAGAGTTCTGTTTAAGCTCCTCAGGTATCTTCTGCCTTTTGATTATTTTCTTTCTGAAGTTCTGCCACCTTCGTTCCTCCAGAGTCAGTTCTTTCCTGCCACCTTGGTAATGGTGAGACGTTTCCTGTGTGGTTCCATTTATTTTTCCACCACTGGCCCTTTGTGACGGGGAAGGATGTGTTTTTCCATTGAATGTCTCTCTTACCACTCTACACAGCCTCTTTGTGATGGGGAAGGATGTGTTTTTCCATTGAATGGCTCTCTTACCACTCTACACAGCCTCTTTGTGATGGGGAAGGATGTGTTTTTCCATTGAATGGCTCTCTTACCACTCTACACAGCCTCTTTGTGATGGGGAAGGATGTGTTTTTCCATTGAATGGCTCTCTTACCACTCTACACAGCCTCTTTGTGATGGGGAAGGATGTGTTTTTCCATTGAATGTCTCTCTTACCACTCTACACAGCCTCTTTGTGATGGGGAAGGATGTGTTTTTCCATTGAATGTCTCTCTTACCACTCTACACAGCCTCTTTGTGATGGGGAAGGATGTGTTTTTCCATTGAATGGCTCTCTTACCACTCTACACAGCCTCTTTGTGATGGGGAAGGATGTGTTTTTCCATTGAATGGCTCTCTTACCACTCTACACAGCCTCTTTGTGATGGGGAAGGATGTGTTTTTCCATTGAATGTCTCTCTTACCACTCTACACAGCCTCTTTGTGACGGGGAAGGATGTGTTTTTCCATTGAATGGCTCTCTTACCACTCTACACAGCCTCTTTGTGACGGGGAAGGATGTGTTTTTCCATTGAATGGCTCTCTTACCACTCTACACAGCCTCTTTGTGACGGGGAAGGATGTGTTTTTCCATTGAATGGCTCTCTTACCACTCTACACAGCCTCTTTGTGATGGGGAAGGATGTGTTTTTCCATTGAATGGCTCTCTTACCACTCTACACAGCCTCTTTGTGATGGGGAAGGATGTGTTTTTCCATTGAATGGCTCTCTTACCACTCTACACAGCCTCTTTGTGAAGGGGAAGGATGTGTTTTTCCATTGAATGGCTCTCTTACCACTCTACACAGCCTCTTTGTGATGGGGAAGGATGTGTTTTTCCATTGAATGGCTCTCTTACCACTCTACACAGCCTCTTTGTGATGGGGAAGGATGTGTTTTTCCATTGAATGGCTCTCTTACCACTCTACACAGCCTCTTTGTGATGGGGAAGGATGTGTTTTTCCATTGAATGGCTCTCTTACCACTCTACACAGCCTCTTTGTGACGGGGAAGGATGTGTTTTTCCGTTGAATGGCTCTCTTACCACTCTACACAGCCTCTTTGTGACGGGGAAGGATGTGTTTTTCCGTTGAATGGCTCTCTTACCACTCTACACAGCCTCTTTGTGACGGGGAAGGATGTGTTTTTCCATTGAATGGCTCTCTTACCACTCTACACAGCCTCTTTGTGACGGGGAAGGATGTGTTTTTCCATTGAATGGCTCTCTTACCACTCTACACAGCCTCTTTGTGACGGGGAAGGATGTGTTTTTCCATTGAATGGCTCTCTTACCACTCTACACAGCCTCTTTGTGATGGGGAAGGATGTGTTTTTCCATTGAATGGCTCTCTTACCACTCTACACAGCCTCTTTGTGACGGGGAAGGACGTGTTTTTCCATTGAATGGCTCTCTTACCACTCTACACAGCCTCTTTGTGACGGGGAAGGATGTGTTTTTCCATTGAATGGCTCTCTTACCACTCTACACAGCCTCTTTGTGACGGGGAAGGATGTGTTTTTCCATTGAATGGCTCTCTTACCACTCTACACAGCCTCTTTGTGACGGGGAAGGACGTGTTTTTCCATTGAATGGCTCTCTTACCACTCTACACAGCCTCTTTGTGACGGGGAAGGACGTGTTTTTCCATTGAATGGCTCTCTCACCACTCTACACAGCCTCTTTGTGACGGGGAAGGATGTGTTTTTCCGTTGAATGGCTCTCTTACCACTCTACACAGCCTCTTTGTGACGGGGAAGGATGTGTTTTTCCGTTGAATGGCTCTCTTACCACTCTACACAGCCTCTTTGTGATGGGGAAGGATGTGTTTTTCCATTGAATGGCTCTCTTACCACTCTACACAGCCTCTTTGTGACGGGGAAGGACGTGTTTTTCCATTGAATGGCTCTCTTACCACTCTACACAGCCTCTTTGTGACGGGGAAGGACGTGTTTTTCCATTGAATGGCTCTCTTACCACTCTACACAGTCTCTTTGTGATGGGGAAGGATGTGTTTTTCCATTGAATGGCTCTCTCACCACTCTACACAGCCTCTTTGTGACGGGGAAGGATGTGTTTTTCCATTGAATGGCTCTCTCACCACTCTACACAGCCTCTTTGTGACGGGGAAGGATGTGTTTTTCCATTGAATGGCTCTCTTACCACTCTACACAGCCTCTTTGTGACGGGGAAGGATGTGTTTTTCCATTGAATGGCTCTCTCACCACTCTACACAGCCTCTTTGTGACGGGGAAGGATGTGTTTTTCCATTGAATGGCTCTCTTACCACTCTACACAGCCTCTTTGTGATGGGGAAGGATGTGTTTTTCCATTGAATGTCTCTCTTACCACTCTACACAGCCTCTTTGTGATGGGGAAGGATGTGTTTTTCCATTGAATGGCTCTCTTACCACTCTACACAGCCTCTTTGTGACGGGGAAGGACGTGTTTTTCCATTGAATGGCTCTCTTACCACTCTACACAGCCTCTTTGTGACGGGGAAGGATGTGTTTTTCCATTGAATGGCTCTCTTACCACTCTACACAGTCTCTTTGTGATGGGGAAGGATGTGTTTTTCCATTGAATGGCTCTCTCACCACTCTACACAGCCTCTTTGTGATGGGGAAGGATGTGTTTTTCCATTGAATGGCTCTCTCACCACTCTACACAGCCTCTTTGTGACGGGGAAGGATGTGTCTTTCCGTTGAATGGCTCTCTTACCACTCTACACAGCCTCTTTGTGACGGGGAAGGATGTGTTTTTCCGTTGAATGGCTCTCTTACCACTCTACACAGCCTCTTTGTGACGGGGAAGGATGTGTTTTTCCGTTGAATGGCTCTCTTACCACTCTACACAGCCTCTTTGTGATGGGGAAGGATGTGTTTTTCCGTTGAATGTCTCTCTTACCACTCTACACAGCCTCTTTGTGATGGGGAAGGATGTGTTTTTCCATTGAATGTCTCTTACCACTCTACACAGCCTCTTTGTGATGGGGAAGGATGTGTTTTTCCATTGAATGGCTCTCTTACCACTCTACACAGCCTCTTTGTGATGGGGAAGGATGTGTTTTTCCATTGAATGGCTCTCTTACCACTCTACACAGCCTCTTTGTGATGGGGAAGGATGTGTTTTTCCATTGAATGGCTCTCTCACCACTCTACACAGCCTCTTTGTGATGGGGAAGGATGTGTTTTTCCATTGAATGTCTCTTACCACTCTACACCGCCTCTTTGTGATGGGGAAGGATGTGTTTTTCCATTGAATGTCTCTTACCACTCTACACAGCCTCTTTGTGACGGGGAAGGATGTGTTTTTCCATTGAATGGCTCTCTCACCACTCTACACAGCCTCTTTGTGATGGGGAAGGATGTGTTTTTCCATTGAATGTCTCTCTTACCACTCTACACAGCCTCTTTGTGATGGGGAAGGATGTGTTTTTCCATTGAATGGCTCTCTTACCACTCTACACAGCCTCTTTGTGATGGGGAAGGATGTGTTTTTCCATTGAATGGCTCTCTTACCACTCTACACAGCCTCTTTGTGATGGGGAAGGATGTGTTTTTCCATTGAATGGCTCTCTTACCACTCTACACAGCCTCTTTGTGATGGGGAAGGATGTGTTTTTCCATTGAATGGCTCTCTTACCACTCTACACAGCCTCTTTGCCGTGGCATCCTTCTTTTCCTGCATTCTTTTTCCAAACTTTATTTTACAGCTCCCAAGACGCTGCTCTCCTATGCAGCAGTCGTTTAGCAACATGGCATTTTCGTTCCTGAAAGGTATGTCGAAGGAATTATGACCATTTTTCAATACAGAGGGTCTGCGGGTTAAACCATTAAGAACCCATCCCACTTTGGTCCTTACTGCATAGGGACCGTCTTCCTGGCTGTTAATGACTTCCCATGGTTCTATGACCTTGGGAGCATTGGTTCCAATGAGCAGATCTATGTCAGAGTCAATTTTGTGTAGTTTGATGCCACTCAAATATGGCCATTGATCCACATCCTCTTGCCTGGGGATGTTGCGCTCACTCACAGGCATGCTGCTGTGGGTGAAATCCTCAGGCAAATCTACAAAATCATTATTGTCCAGTGGAGAGTGGAGACACCTCCAAGCCATACACTGCATGGGTAGAAGTAGTCTTTGACTGCCAGGCTGTCTGTGCAGAAAGTTCCGGAGCTGCCAGGATCCAGAAAGGCCTAAGTTTGTATGATTGTGTCACATGTTTTGGATTTCACCTGGACTGGCACAATTGAAAAAGTACAGTCATCGTTTCCGGCCCCAATATGAGCACAAGATGTGGCTGCAGCAGGTGGATTGTCAACTGCTGACTCTTCGGATGGCTCACTTTGTTCAGGGAAGTTTCCTTTGTCCTCCCTTTCCCTGTGGAGAATGCTGGGGTGTTTTTGGCTACACACATAGCAAGTCAATCTTTTGTCACATGTTTTGCTGATATGGCCTTCCTTTCTTAGGCAGCCAAAACAGATCCCCTTCTCCTTAATGAAGTTGACCTTTTCCTGGTGTAATTGTCCTTCAAACTGTGTGCACTCGTCCAATGTGTGACTGCTCCTGTTGCAGTATAAACACACGTGTTGATGAATGGAGGAATGTGTATCCCTCTCCATCCCCCCAGACTTTACTTCTCCTTCCATTAACACTGCATTTGCAGAATAGGTGCCTCCTCTGTGCTCCTTCAGACCCTTCATCCGGCCTGGAGGAGCTGCACCTCTGTTGGAAGAGGCGAATGGCGTGTCCTGGATGTTGCCAAACAATGGATCGGAAACAATTCTGACCTGCTTTTCAATAAATTGAACGAGATCACTAAACATGGCCCTATGACCTCGTCGCTCCTGTAGGTCACAGGCAGTGCTTCTCCATTTTTCTCGAAACTTATATGGCAACTTTAAAACAATGTTCCTCATGTTACATGGCATGTCCAATTCTCTCATATGCGTGATCTGCTCTGTTGCATTACAGCACCCACGTAGAAAGAGGGAAAATGCTTGCAATGCCTTGACATCTTCACTTTTGATGGGTTCCCAACTGAAAGCTTTCTCCATATATGCAGAAGTGATTTTTTGTTCATTTCCAAAGTGCTCTTTCAAAAGACCTTTTGCTCTTAGATATCCTTGCTGAGGTGACAGCTATGCATCTCCTTTGGCTGACCCCTGGTGTATTGTTCAAGGAAGTGCAAGCAGTCACCAAAGTTGTTAGTTTTCATTTAGACACCATTTTCAAAAGCTCGAATGAAAGCAAAATATTCAAGAGGGTCACCATCAAACACAGGAATGTGTCTCACTGGAAGAGCAGATGAGAGATTCTGTTGAACTAATAAAGAGGTTATTTCATTCTGTTTTTGCATTATTTCGACAGTCATTCTGACTGATCATTCTGGCTGTTATCATACAGCACTGGGGCTTGAGAAACAAGCACTGTGGCTTGAGAAACAAGCACTGTGGCCTGAGAAACAAGCACTGGGGCTTGAGAAACAAGCACTGTGGCCTGAGAAACATGCCCTGGCATCGGCTCTGCGAGGGTCTTTGTGCTGATGTAGTAGAAACCCTGGGTGACATTAAGTGTCATCATAAATTGGAATCTTTCCTTGAACCTGGGAATAGACAGTTTGTGAATTTGTAATTTGCATGTTGTCTTTCTTTGGACAACCTGTGGGAGAGCTGTAGAGTCAGTTACAGTCATATTATCAACCTTTGCAGGATCATAAACAGTTGCATTAGGATTGAGCTTGGATTGTTTTGTGGTTTGAACATTGTCAAAATAAGAGTGCATTCCATTGGATGCTCTTGAGCCACTCCTTGATCCATTTTCCTCTAAAACACACTGATTTTTGCATTAAATGCTGCCAACTCTGTATCGAGTGTTAATTGTTCCCTTTGTCTCCTCAAATTGTCCTCCTCTGCCTGCAGCTCACGTTGTTTCTTTAAGGCAGCAGCACGCTCCAGAAGGGCTGCCTTTACACTTGAGCTTTGAGAAGTGCAGATGATGTTGTTGATGAAGTGCGGCTCCTGCTTCGAATGGGATCAGTGTATTGAAACGGGGAAAATCAGGTGCAATCAGGCCTTTCAATAGACTGAGTAGACGTCTACCCGTCTACTCAGGTGCTCAGTAGGTTGATTCCTTCCGATTGTGTCGGTTGATCTGTGCAGTTTAATGCATCGCATGCAGCTACTGGAGCTCAGTAGGTGATCATTCCTTTCAATGCAGCCGTAACATCGAACATGCACTGCTCCCGTGCTTGCGGTTATGTTTAGGTTAGGATTAGAGATGCACTGCTCCCGTGCTTGCGGTTATGTTTAGGTTAGGATTAGAGATAGGGATAGTAATTTCGGAACAAGGAACCTTCTGACTAACGACACGGCACCGCTCCAGTAGCTGCATGCGATGCATTAAACTGCACAGATCAACCGACACAATCGGAAGGAATCAACCTACTGAGCACCTGAGTAGACGGGTAGACGTCTACTCAGTCTATTGAAAGGCCTGATTGCACCTGATTTTCCCCGTTTCAATACACTGATCCCATTCGAAGCGGGTGAGTGCGTGCGTGAGACTTGGAGCGGGTCTTAGCCCTGCTTGGGACATTGGAAACACTGTCGTCTGGTCCTATGTCATCATCAATTTCTGTCACATGACTAACAGCAAGGGTTTGTGATGATTGACCAGCCTCATGAAGCCACCTTTTCACATCCTCCTCAAATTCACAGTACTTTCTCTTTTTTCGTTCAAACCATTCCTTTTGCTCATTAACCTCCTCCTCAGTCAGAGGCAACCTCAAAAATGCATCATACGCATGGCTCATTTCATCAAAGCATGTTTTCACAGTGTTCATTTCAGATTGCATTTTTGTGACATTCTCAGTAGAATTCATAAGCCCTCTGACTTCATCAATGCACTGGCCAGTGCGTGTGCTTTTTGTCTTCAGTGTTGAGACTGTTTTCTTGATGCAAAGCCATGCCCTTTTCCGTTAATTTTGGGTTCCTTTTTTCCGGTAGTTGTGCACCATTGCTCACAGACTCCATGACATCTGACATATTTGCAATTTCCCCTTTTTAGCACAATAAAGTGCAGTGCAGAATGTAAACTTCAAAGTGCAGCAGCGCTGTTGACAGTTCACAGTAATGTCGGTTCAGGTGCAAAAATAGCAAAGCAATTGCCCAAATTAAATAAAGGCAGTGCAAAAAAGGCGTTTGTGTCACTAATAAGTCCGGCTTGCTGTCCGGCTTGCTGTTTTCCTGTACAGCCTTTTCGGTGTTTCATTACATACCAAGGGCCTTTGATGAGGCTTTGTGCTGCGCTGCGTGTCCACTTAATATTGGTTTGAGTTTGTCTCGTCTTGTCCTTGAACTCCTTCCAGACTCCATTCCTTGATCCTCTTCGCTGTTCCAGTCCAAATGGATAGGTTTTTACTGTTTTAAGTGCTGTTTGTCAGCTTTCAAACCAATTGTTGACAAACTCACTGATGCACCCATTCTGTGGTTGTAGGCTTACGCAGGCATAAAGAAATCCAATGTCCACATGCAGGTAGAACTCATTTTTGCTTTGCTTTAATAAGAATAAAGTGCATATGACATTCTTTCTTGGCTCTCTGTGCTGCTGGTAAAAACCATGTCTCCACGTAGGTGCATGAATTCTCCCCCCACACCTGTCCACAATTATAGCCTAGGCCTGGGAGGCGTGCCCGTCTGTGCCCAAACAATAATTCAATTAGCCAATAATCAAAATCAAACTATTAAGGCTAAATAACAGAAATATTCAGAAAATACCAACAGTTAAATGGCTTCTACACAATCAATCATGTCAGTCATGAGGACACTTGTCCTTCACACAATGGAAACAAGCAGAAAGGCTTTCTTGGTTTCATCCTTTTAACAGATCTGTATTGTACTGTACTTCCATGTGCCTGTACGTGCAAACTGTTAATGATGTAATAATCAATCAATAATAATGTCATAATCAATCAATAATAAAGTAATAATCAATGAACAGATTGATTATTAACAGATCGGTGAACAGACTGTGTGAAGGGTGGGTGCAGCCAGGGCATCCTTCAAAAGTGTGACGTGGTGTAATACCAACTTGTGCCAAACGGGGGCGAGTGACACTTCTGTGAGTAACTTGTAGCACCTATAAGGCACTATAGCAAAATCTGGACTAGTTATTGTGTAGGTTCGACTGCTGGAGCTATGGGGAGTGCTTAAATGAGACTAAGATACAAGGAGGTTAAATGTTAAATGATTGCCGGCAGTTATATTGAAAAACAATAAACAAACATACAATATGGAAAACAAATAAATTGGTACCAACTCTTAAATAGAAATTGCTTGGCCACTTTCAATTCTCACAGTTCACTGTGTCTTTCTATTTTGGGTGAAACCTTCTAACTTGAATCCTCAGTTATCTCCTTTAAACCTTGTTTCTTTCCAGTTCAATCAAATGATCAAAATAGGACAATAAAATATTCAAACATCCACCCTTTACAATAAGTAATAATTGACCACTCAGTCACTGTTCTCCCAATGATGAACAAGGGAAGGTAAGTATGCAAAATCAGTATACGTGTTATGGTTCAGAGTTCCAAGGATAAACCATCCAGGTATGTATCAATATGTGTCAAAGTTCCATATGGATTCCAAAACTGTAAGTATCAGAGTTCCAATTCATGGGGAACGTGTGTGCATGCGTGTGCGCGAATGGAGATAGGGGGAATTGGGATTACTGCAGCTGAGAGTGGGGGAGTCTGCAGATTACGCCTAGAGTGCAGTAGTCTGTCCAGTGGTCACCAGCGTATGGGGGAACACTCGCTGTCGATCAACCTCTAGATCCTGGTGGGAAGCTCGCCATCTATTGGAATGGTCAACTGGAAAACGATCCAATCCAACAAAAAACCTGACCTGTCATCAGACAG
Source organism: Electrona antarctica (assembly GCF_951216825.1). Lineage (NCBI taxonomy): Eukaryota > Metazoa > Chordata > Actinopteri > Myctophiformes > Myctophidae > Electrona > Electrona antarctica. Next base: position 4,002,668 of record NC_136799.1, on the reverse strand, counting down.
TGTCAGAGAAATCTAATCAGTATCAACTGTATGTTGTCTAGAAAGTTTTTAACCATGAAATATGCATTACATGAACTTTTTTAAATGAAAACAAATGAAATACTGTATGCAACAACCTGTGCATTTTTAACCTTTGTACATACTTTCTTTCAACATGTATTTTAAACAAAAACATCTTGACATGTCATGAACATCAGTACACACTTGTATAAAGTGCAACATGAAGTAAACAAACAAACTTATTGTATTACACTCTCAAAGTGTTCACTTGCTAAATGCAAAAACAACAACAATATCCCTTCATTGAAAATAAATGAACTGTCTCACCGATTATGTGTGAAACAGGCTGGGCACAAACAATGCAATAGCTGCCCCAGTGAATCCACAATGGTTTCTAGAAATAAACAACACCACTCATCAAAAACCAAAGTAACTTTAACTCATAAGATGTGGTGAGTTACCTTGCTTCGCTGTGGTTTGTACTCATAAAACTCTTCTAGAATCACACTTTTCCTCTCTCTGTTCTGTGCTCTTCTCATGTGCTGTGCACTGCTGTTTGGCTTTTTTTCTGTCTCTAACCTCAACAGCTGAACTGACTCAGTTCAATTGGGCTTGATTAGTGCAGCACTGCAGGTAGAAGATAATCACTGCTTCAACAGGTTGCTGTGTGGCTGGAACAGCATATCAGCCAGGCCTAAACTGACTGCTGATTGGTGGAACCACATGTCACTCTGTCTCTGATATTTAGTGATTTTTAGATAGTTTAACAAATATCTGCACCACTCAGTGGTTTGGTTTTAGACAGGGTCACTAAACATAGTAACTTTAGATTTAGTTCTTAGGGAAAAGCACACATATAAGGCAACTGTAGCTTGTCTCTATATGTTAGGGTTATACTGTAATCCACTAAATCATGTGTGTTACATCGGACTGTACCACTGTCGCAGTATTGCTTGCTCTGGGTGGGATCTCTGTCGGTTTTCTGCTCTATATGTAAAGTGTCTTGAGACAACTTTGTTGTGATTTGACACTTTAATAAAAATTTAATTCGATTCAATTGAATTGATGCTGGTATGGTATTATTCCTATATAACCTGCCGATGTAAATGTCACTGAGGGCTGCATGCAGGAAGGCTCTGCATCCAGTGATCCTCTGGGCAGACTTCACCACCCGCTGCATCCAGTGATCTTCTGGGCAGACTTCACCACCCGCTGCATCCAGTGATCTTCTGGGCAGACTTCACCACCCGATGCATCCAGTGATCTTCTGGGCAGACTTCACCACCCGCTGCATCCAGTGATCTTCTGGGCAGACTTCACCACCCGCTGCATCCAGTGATCTTCTGGGCAGACTTCACCACCCGATGCATCCAGTGATCTTCTGGGCAGACTTCACCACCCGCTGCATGCAGAGCCTTCCTGTCTGCCTCAGAGCAGCTTCCACGCCACACGGTGATGCAGGATGTTATAGGATGCAGTCTCCACCGCACGGGTGCAGTACTTAGTTTAGACAGTTTTTGGTTTAGACTAGTCATTGGTTAGACCAGTCATTAGTCCTACAATTACAACCTATCTCAAACCCTCACCCTAAACCTAACCTCCCACGGGGCAGCACATCTAAACCTAACCTTAACCCACGTCTAACCAATGACTATAGTCTAAACTAAGTATGCACCCCACACCGCACACACCTTGAGGTGAGGACAGGGGTATACCCAGCCCCGCCCGCTTCAGTCTCCTCAGACAGTACACACGCTGGTGGGCCTTCTTCATTAAGGAGGCCGAGGTGAGCTTCCGTGTCAGGTTGTTGGCACTCCCATGGTATTTGAACCTGGGGACCACCGTACCTCCACAGCATCTCCACCGATGTATGCATGACTGAGGGCACTGCCTGGAATGTTATCCGGCCCTGCAGCCTAGTGGTGCTTGACTCCCTGCAGAGACCTCAGTCACAGTTACACTGGGGAGCAGCTCACCAGCATAGAAGGTGTTGAGAGAGAGCGTTGGGTCAGTCAGGGATGGATCCCCGGGGCATTCAGCATCTCTCTCGCTGTGGTCTGTAATAGTCTGCAATGTAATGTGTCTGGATTGTTTTGAGCATATATAGGATGATGTGTATCCCCTCAGTCAGGTTCCTTATAGCTTCTCTGAGATCAAGTGCATGACCTAAAAGCAGAGTCCTGCACTTTCAAGAGTGAGCGGACCTTATTCACTCGGATCCCCATATAGGTGCCCACAAAGTAGCAGATACTCTTCCTGGGGTCCACTGACTCCACACCAGACATAACAATACATATATAGGCCTATACTGTCTTGCAAACAAAAAAATAAAAAATAAAATGAATAAACATTCAAGACAATAAAAGTTAATTGAATTACAAGTCAGTTAATAAATATTATAATGGGTAATTGATCAAATGTCTTTTAAGGAGTTTCTTAAAACTATAGCAGGACTTCCCCTCCCTCTGCTCTGTTAACATGATGGGTAACCTGTTCAAGTGTCAAATTAAATTAAACTAAACTCTCAGCGCATCTCTGTCTGTCTGTCTGTCTGTCTGTCTGTCTGTCTGTCTGTCTGTCTGTCTGTCTGTCTGTCTGTCCGGAGCCTATAGGAGGCGGCGCTGTCCAGGGTGCTGAACCATATAGGATGTGTGTGTGTGTGTGTGTGTGTGTGTGTGTGTGTGTGTGTGTGTGTGTGTGTGTGTGTGTGTGTGTGTGTGTGTGTGTGTGTGTGTGTGTGTGTGTGTGTGTGTGTGTGTGTGTGTTAAAACCTTACTGTTGTTTTTTTAATTCAATGGGTTATGCATAAATCATGTACATTTTATTTTCATGTACAAGTCAACATAATATAAAGCACCGAAACATTTGACCATTAATTGGCGATACAGGAATGTCAATTATTTCATGGAGCCAATTCCATTCAAAGGGCTTTATTGGCATGAGAAAACATATACGTTTACATTAATTGCCAAAGCAAATGTAGCTTATATTTGTGTTCTGTTCTTTGGAGTCAAAGAACAGTGTACTGAACAGTGGAGTCACACTTGAGGCCTCAATTGCTCTACCTTCATTGACACACACACACACACACACACACACACACACACACACACACACACACACACACACACACACACACACACACACACACACACACACACACACACACAATTCCATAGTGCATTACATTCACGATTCATGCACAGAGGAAACCATGCATGCAAGGCACCAACCTGCACATAGGGAGCAATTAGGGGTTCAGTGTCTTGCTCAAGGACACTTCGACCTTGCTGTTTCTATGCGCCGGCATGCATGCGGCCACTCTACCCCTGAACCACCATCCGCCCACGGGCAGATGGAACGATGCAAAATATACGCGTTGTGAACTTGTTGTGAGTTGATTTGGAGCAGCTACATGAGAGAGAGAGAGAGAGAGAGAAAGAGAGAGAGATAGAGAGAGAGAGTGTGTGCGCGCAGGTGCACGGACAGTTTGACCGCCCTGATTCATTGCGTCATCAAGGAGGCATTGGGAGGCCATGGCATGTATAAACCAGTGGCTTCCTGCATGCGAGCAGAATCATTTCGTCTCCCAGCTCCATCAGACTAGTTAGTTCAGTCTCCGCTGCATGGTGGAAAACTTCTGGGAACTCACATCAGCGCAGAGACAGAGAGAGAGAGAGAGAGAGCGGACATATCCAGCCAAGACGGGGCGTCTATAATGTAAGTAGCCTATACGTTTTACTCTGAATATATATAAGAAACGACACTATACGACAGACTTCATATCAAATGTAAAATGCTTTGGAAGTGAATGGAATGCCGATGATAAATATAGCATGGCTGAGTGTTGTTGTGGTAAACGCATTCAACAAGTGTGTATAGCCATGCGCCTGTACACACATATACAATATACATGCAGTATAGCCTATGGTGTATAATTGTGAATTAACTTTTCCGTCTGGACTTTTCCCGTTATCATATAAGTGTCTATAAATGGTACAATTAAGTCAGAATAAGTATTTTAAATTACGGAAATAGAGTTGACCAACAAACACCGATGTCCTGGGCAGCAAATTGTCGGCACTTTGTATGTTATTAGTCTGGCATAGACTCAGAGAATTGTCCGAGTAAATCTCATGGAAAAGTGGAGCTGTGGAATGAATGCAATGTATGGAATTATATGAAGCAGCAAATCTAAGACGGAATGTAATGTATTATAGCTTGTTTATTCTACTGGTTTTTGGCGTGTGCGTTACTGCGGTGCCAATATGTGGGCTCTTGGACGCGCTATATGCGTGCATTGTAAAACAGACAGCGATCATATGATCTTTATTATTATTTTGTTTACTTAATGACCCGGCTATTATTGGTATTATGTCGATGTATTTGTATTATGTAGATTTAAGACTCTGAACCCCCTATTGCTCCCGATGTGCAGGTTGGTGCCCTGCATGGTTTCCTCCGCTATCGGTGCCAAAAGGCGCTCTATAGAAATGCACCATTTACCATTCACTACTTTGCTTAACTCACCGAAACAAATTATGGCTGTTTTGTGTTGTTGAAAGTCTCCATGGGGTGAGGATGGAGCCTCTCACGACCCCTATACCTTCTCTGTAAAATAGCCCTTTTGGCAAAAAAGTTGCAGCTATTCTATTGTGTTTAAATGGCTGGTGCGTCTATAACTAATAACAGCTGGTTCTATGTGTTGTTGGCTGTGTTGGCCAAACGGATCGCATATAGCCTATATTGAGCGCGCTGCTGCCAATATGTGAGTGCGTGCGCCTCACGGAGAAGTGTTCTACGGAGGAAAAAACATACCGTCTGCTAACCATTTCTCCTATTTTCCACGCGCGAGCATAATATTAGCCTGTAGTGCGCAATAGTTATGCAGGTGTAAACCTATAGCCTAATTTATATATTTTATAGACAGAACGTTGGTGCAGGCTTTACAACCTATATATATATATATATATATATATATATATATATATATATATATAATACCGATTTAAGATTTTCAACCAATTTAATTGGGACCTTCGGACCCCCTGCATGCATTAGGCTACGGAACCCTATTTAATGGCATGTCTATCTCTGGGACCGCAATTTATATCGTAAAATCAATGTTAATTTAACTCAGAGTGTACAATGGAAGCAAATTTGGTTAACTCTCTTACATAGAATACAGACCCCTAAAGGTGCATTGGTTGCACACCGGCCGCGTTTTTCGGAAAACCGAGAAACGCCGCTAAAAATCCGAATTCGCATCCGAATCGCGCCCGGTGTGTGGATACCTTATGGTCCATTTGGTTACTATATAATCTTTAACTGGGGTCCTGGGGGGACCCTCTGGAACTCCCGCTAGGACCCCTGGGGGTCCCCGGACCCCACTTTGAGAACCACTGACTGCCTGTAAGGGAGCGGATTGGAATTGACTCCGCTATGCGCGCTGCGCGTTCACGTCAACTTTCAAAGTTGTCACTTGCCTATAGTGCTCTAACACCACCTGACCTCCAGTGTCTATCTGTGCGTGCACCGTGCACGTACCTCTGATGTGGCCTATTACACTATAGGAACGTGTTCTTGTTGTGACTTATGTTTAATTTATTCCACGATGAAGGTCATATATATATATGTTTCGTCCTGGCTCTGCTGTGATTAAAGTGTGTGTCCTCCATGTGTGTGTTTCAGATCTGGGGCTCTGTCGCACTCTGTGTGCCAAGATGGCTGACAAATGGAGGCGCCTTCGCCCTAAGCATCCTTACGTGACTGCTGGCCTCGCTGTGGGCATTATCGTGGGCGTGGTGGTGTTGGTGTCCCTGCTCCGCGGACGCGGTATAAGACAACTTCCACATGATGATGTGTTCATTATCATTATTCCAGTTCCAATTTGTCTGCATGATCACTTCGTATTTTCACATGTATCTACTTATTGGTTAACAGAGACAGGGAGACTCCTTTTTACTGGAGGCCATAGCAATGATATAGGAATACTATCAGAATATAGAGATATTTAACACTTATCCCTTAGGATAATTATTTGGATTTAGTCTTTTTTAGATACTTAAAAAAATAATACAATGAAGTATAGCCTATATTGGCCCATAGGTCTTTAGTGGTTAATTGTATATCTGTGATCTGTGTCTCTTCCACAGGTGCAGAGCCAGCCAGTGACTCTGTTCCATGCAGTGCAGAGCCAGCCGAGCTGTCGTTCATTACCAGCTTTGGTTTAAGGAACGTTCATGCATGCTACGGAAGTCTGGTGGCGGCCCAGTACGTGGTAACTACTGCATATTGCATTATGTAAGTAACACAACGTTATTCATCCTTTTTACATTCTCAGCCCTAAAGTGCTCATGCATGTGCAAAGTGATAGAGAGAGAGAGAGAGAGAGAGAGAGAGAGAGAGAGAGAGAGAGAGAGAGAGAGAGAGAGAGAGAGAGAGAGAGAGAGAGAGAGAGAGAGAGAGAGAGAGAGAGAGAGAGAGAGAGAGTGAGAGAGCATGGTGCTGTGCAGAGTTCATAGGGTTGTTGTTGTGCATACATGAAGACAACTGTTGAATATTGTAGCATAATCACTAAATGTGACATTTATAGGCTATGTTTCTCTTCCATGCAGGACTAACACAGCCTTCTTGAACCTAACCATGGGGCGGTCCGACCTCGATGGAGAAGGGGGCGTGACCAGGAGCATCAGTGATTACAGGGTCCACCCAAAGTGGGACCCAAATGATCCAAGGTAGGGATCTTGTGCACGACTGACCAGAAATCACAGTATAGATTATTGTTCTAGTGTGCTGTTTAATAACTAATATTGGATTATTCTGACTCATCCCTGACAGGACTTGGGCGTACGACCAGGCGGTGGTCAAACTGGACCGGCCTGTGGAGAACATCAAGCCTGCGTGTTTAGCAGCCGAGGGCAGCGTCTTCCCGACTGGCACCAACGCCACGGTGTACTGCTGGTGTAAAGTGGGAACATCAGGTAGGCACGGCACGGCACGGGACCCCCAAGATGGCACCCTGCCTGCATGGGGACCAAAGATAATCACATTTGGACTAATGGACTTGTATAGATTAGGTTCCAATGGGGTTCCATTTGTTTGTTAACCAACTGAGAGCAGTTTATTCGCATGAGGTTATAACCAAATGGACCCTGGTAAATGGTAAATGGTAAATGGTGCATTTATATAGCGCCTTTATCCAAGGCGCTTTACATAGATTGTGCATTACATTCACCCATTCACACACACATTCATACACCGATTGCGGCGGAAGCCATGCAAGGTACCAACCAGCACATCGGGAGCAATTTGGGGTTCAGTGTCTTGCCCAAGGACACTTCGACATGTAGCCAGGAGGAGCCGGGATTCGAACCGCCGACCCATGGATCATTGGACGACCTGCTCTACCTCTTGAGCCACAGTCGCCACACCCTGGAGTTTATAGGATCAATCAGGTGGCCTCAAGTACCCCTGGAGGTCCCCGGACCACACTTTGAGTGCAGTACACGTAGAATTTCACTGAATAATGTTTTGAAAGAATGCTAATTAATAATAACAGCAGTATTAATAACAGTATTTAAGCACATCCACCTATCTATCGCCTCCCTATTCTGGCCAAGTCATAATAGGCCAAGATTTGGTGAAAACAGCAGATCTACAATAATCGCATAAATAATGACATTTAGGTTTCCATTTCCACTGTTCACTGTATGTAAACACTTAAGCCATATTGACCCACAATGTGAGCTTGTAGATCTGCTATTTTCTATATACCATATACCCACAATAGAGACACAGGGTTGAAAAGTTGTTAATCTTGCAGTCAGAACACGCACGCACGCAGAGAGATAATGGTTCTGTTCTGTTTGTGTGTATTTACAGATCTACCGGCCCCGAGGACACTCCAAGCAGTCAACATGACGGTATACGACCACGGCCAATGTAAGCGGAAATACTATGGAAACATGACGGACGACATGATCTGTGCTGGAAATGACGCGGGCGGCCAGAACATCTGCCAGGTGAGACTCACATCCTATTCACACCTTAATGGAGCACTTCAGCCTTAGAGAGAGAATCACATCCTATTCACACCTTAATGGAGCACTTCAGCCTTAGAGAGAGAATCACATCCTATTCACACCTTAATGGAGCACTTCAGCCTTAGAGAGAGAATCACATCCTATTCACACCTTAATGGAGCACTTCAGCCTTAGAGAGAGAATCACATCCTATTCACACCTTAATGGAGCACTTCAGCCTTAGAGAGAGAAACACATCCTATTCACACCTTAATGGAGCACTTCAGCCTTAGAGAGAGAAACACATCCTATTCACACCTTAATGGAGCACTTCAGCCTTAGAGAGAGAATCACATCCTATTCACACCTTAATGGAGCACTTCAGCCTTAGAGAGAGAATCACATCCTATTCACACCTTAATGGAGCACTTCAGCCTTAGAGAGAGAATCACATCCTATTCACACCTTAATGGAGCACTTCAGCCTTAGAGAGAGAAACACATCCTATTCACACCTTAATGGAGCACTTCAGCCTTAGAGAGAGAATCACATCCTATTCACACCTTAATGGAGCACTTCAGCCTTAGAGAGAGAATCACATCCTATTCACACCTTAATGGAGCACTTCAGCCTTAGAGAGAGAAACACATCCTTTTCACACCTTAATGGAGCACTTCAGCCTTAGAGAGAGAAACACATCCTATTCACACCTTAATGGAGCACTTCAGCCTTAGAGAGAGAATCACATCCTATTCACACCTTAATGGAGCACTTCAGCCTTAGAGAGAGAATCACATCCTATTCACACCTTAATGGAGCACTTCAGCCTTAGAGAGAGAAACACATCCTATTCACACCTTAATGGAGCACTTCAGCCTTAGAGAGAGAAACACATCCTATTCACACCTTAATGGAGCACTTCAGCCTTAGAGAGAGAATCACATCCTATTCACACCTTAATGGAGCACTTCAGCCTTAGAGAGAGAAAAAAATAAGTAAAAAGGAAAAATGACCAAACCTGCCTAAGGAGGCGTCTTAACAGTCCACACACCCCTCCTCTGACACGGGAATGGTGCTGTCACATCCTACTGAACAATGCTTTACTACATGTGTCTTATCAGGGTGACTCGGGAGCTCCCCTGGTGGTGAAAGTCGGCGATGACCTCATCCTGTTGGGATCGAACATCAAAGGGCCGAACAGTCCAGCTGTTTACTTGATACACGGCTACACGTTCGCCACAGACGCCATTAAACGTACGTGTGTGTCCATGTTTTAATGTCCTGCATGCTGGCACGTGCGCGTGTGTGTGTGTGTGCGCGCGCGTGCGTGCGTGCGTGCATGTGTATCTTAGACACTCCTTTATACTGAGTTGAGCAGAGTCTTCCAGGGCTCTAAGTGAAAATAGCAGATCTACAAGCTCTCAACATGTCACGTTGTGACACGTTGAGAGCTTGTAGATCTGCGATTTTCACCGACCGCTCACCTCAGAATAGGGATGCTATAGCTTCAAGTGATATACAGTGTACTGCGCGCGCGCGCGCACGCACGCACGCACACACACACACACACACTCGTTAAATGTAAAGCTACATGTATGTAGCTGTTATTCACAGAGCTGTCCTACATGGTGTGGTACTTTCATCCCGTGTAGAGATGAGCGACCCGCCCCAGGTGACACAGTGTGGGATGAGGAACAATGTTCCAGATGTACGTGTTGAAAACGGACAGGTTTCTGCTCCCCATTCTCTACCGTGGATGGGATACATTGAGGTAATTATACTTTATACCACAGGACAGCCAGAGGTCAGGAGGGACAGCGGTCGTCTTGGAGTCAGAAGGTTCCCGGTTCGATCCCCGGCTCCTCCTGGCTGCGTGTCTGAGTGTCCTTGAGCAAGACTTGACCTCTGACCTCTAACAGTTAGTAGAGGTTCAGAGACTGGCTCAAGGACACTTTGAAGTGGCACGCACGCACACACACATGCACGCACACACGCATGCACGCACACACGCAGCAGATCTACCAACTCACCACGATGCGACGCATGTAGTGAGCTTGTAGGGATTTTCATACTTTAGTATAACACATTTGGCCGTGGACCCCCTGGAACCCCCTGGAACCCCCTCAGGGACCCCCTGGAACCCCCTCAGGGACCCCCTGGAACCACCACAGGGACCCCTGGAAGCCTCAGGGACCCCTGCTTGTCCCCAGACCCTCTTAGAGAACCACTGAGCTAATAGAACATGGTCATATTATGTTGGAGGAGTGTTTCATTTATGCTCCATTGTACGACGACGTCACACGACAACAAGAGACGATCTACAAGCTCACACAACCCTTTATTCTGTCTGTCTTTATTCACACTTTACCTTTTTATCTTTCAGACTGCCAAAGGATTCTTTGTGGGAGGTGCTACCCTGATTCACGAGTCCTTTGTTGTGGCTGACTGGACCTAGTAAGACATACAGTACATAACTATTATCTCTCTCTGTCTGTGACTTCATCTCTTTCAATCTGGCCTCACTATTCTGGTCATTGGTCATTATAGGTAATTAATTAATTAATTAATAGTGAATTTATAGAATCGGCCTCAGGCTGAATGTGTTATTAACCCTGTTTTCATTTAACCATTTAAACCCTGGTCCTATGTTGGTATTAATTAGCTTAAAATAGCTGATCTACAAGTTCACAACGTGCCACAGCAACGTGTTGTCACCTTGTAGATCGGCTATTATCGCTATTAATATAGTATTTAGGGCTAAAGTAATTAAATATGTAACGTTTTACAACCAACCCATGGCTGTGCTACTTATAGACAAATGTTAAATAGTTAGGCTACTTATTGATAATGTAATTAAAATGTAATAATGTTGTTTCTGTCCCCAGTGTTGGTAACTATGTGGTCCTGGGAGCCCACAACCGTTCCTCGACCTCTGAACCTACTCAGAAGATCATGATAGAAAAGGTATGATCAATATGTCAGAACATATTATAACTAACTGGTCTAAATGTAATCAGATGGTTTTATCAAGTCTGAGCTGCAGTCTGAAGTAAGTCTTTAAATACACATTATAGATCCATTAAAGATCATGATAGAGCTGTTTACTGATACATTATAATGTTTATTAGAATTATTCATTTATTATTCATTATTTATTATGCTGCTAGAGATCAAACATTAAGAGTAAGACTCAGTCCTTACCCCCTCTCTGCTGTCATTTCCTGTCTCTCTACACTTGAAAATATAATAACATATAATAAAGGAAGTTATACATCACCTTACACTTACAGTGCTACTGAAATGAAAGTTGTTTTTGAGAGGGTTGGTTCAATTCCAACATCCAATGTGTCCTTTATATTGAAAACCGAGTGCCTTTGAGCAAAGCACTGAACTATCTGCTCTTCTGTTCAGTCAAACGTTCCACAATTTGTTAAAATCCTTTGAAGATAGATCTACAATCTGAGCATTTTTTAAAATGTTTGGAAACAGGCTTTATGTGGTTAATCTAAACGTGTGTCTGTAATTTCCCTGGTAGATCTTCATGCACCCCAACTACACCGACTCCAACTATCCTTACCTTGGCATGCAGCTGGCCAAACTGTCTCGCCCGGTCAAATTCACCAAGAATATTAGACCCATCTGTCTCCCGAAGCCTGGCTACGCCCTTCCTGCTGGTTCTGAATGTCTTGTAGCTGGATGGGGGGATAACAAGCCACCAGGTGAGGAACATAAACACACATTCATACAGGCTGACAAGGAATTTGATTGGTCACTCACATTATTTTTGAAAATGTGTAAGTAAGTAAGTAAGTAAGTAAGTAAGTAAGTAAGTAAGTAAGTAAGTAAGTAAATAAATAAATAAATAAATAAATGAATAAATGAATAAATGAATAAATGAATACATATTTTTGGCATGTAATTATAGGTAAACAAGTGGTTAAAAATGTATATATTTTTAATGGAATATATTTTTCCTCTGTATACAATGTCCTGACTTTGAATACTGTGTGTGTTTCTCCAGATTACAGCACTAACCTGCTCCGTGAGGGATCAGTCACCACAATCACAACCGACCAGTGCAGGCGGTACTGGGCTGATGGTGCTCCTCATGAAGATCCGGACTTCATTAACAAATACATCAACAACGCTACGATCTGTACTCTGTACGATAAGACACGTCCCTCCTATGTGAGTGACATAGAGATGGAAACATAAACATGATAATTACAGATAAAACACACTCTAAAAAACACAATATGTTTGTTGTTGTTGTTGCAGAGAGACCATGGTGTACCGCTGATGTGTGAGGAGAAGGACAGCCTGATCTATAACCTGCATGGTGTCTTCTACTGGCCTGGACCTTATCTGTACCACGACGTCTCTGCGATGCTGCCCTGGATCAACGAGGTGCTCTCTAAGTTCCCTGCAGACGCCTCCAGCAAAGTCTGCTTCAAGAAATTTGAAGGTTAATAATTCAGTTTGTAGGACAGATGTTAACCTCTGAGACACATCTCACACACACAGATTAGGAGTAAATGTTTCTCATTTAATTAACCTCTTAAACCATCCAAACAGCGAAAGCATCTGTTGTGTCATTTTAGATTTGGCTATTGGAGAAATAGCAGATCTACAAGCTCACAGCGCGTCACTTCATGCCACGCTGTGAGCTTGTAGATCTGCTATTTTTTTTAAAAAAATATTTAAAGTGTTTTTGAATAATTTAGATTATTTTCTTTACGCAAATCTTCTCTTCTGGGGGGTCCCTGGCACAAAACAATTTCAGGTGAGGGGTCCACGGACAAATACATCATCATTTTGGGGGTCCTTTGGCACCAAACACTTTGAGAACTACTGATTTAGAAGGAAACTTGTGGAATCGTCCCCTCAGGTCTTCATGGGTTAAACCCTGTTTTCATTTGATTAAAAACTTTACACTTTCCATATACGTGTCTCTCCATGAGGGTTAAAGTGCTTCATTGCAATGTGGTTAAAGTGGTTCATTGATTTGAGCAGCAGTGTGATGTATTGATCAGATGGAGTTACTTTGTGCCTTTACAGAGAAAGGTTTTTTAAAACTATTTTTCCTTCATGTCTCCTGGATGAAACGAGGTGTTCACTGCAGACAGGGTTTAACCTCTGACCTCTGATCCTATAGGATCAGGGTTAAAGGTGTTCACTGCAGACAGGGTTTAACCTCTGACCTCTGATCCTATAGGATCAGGGTTAAAGGGGTTCATTACAGTGTGATGGTAGTGAATAGATGGTCAGAAAGCTTTTAGAATAGTCTTTTTTTCAACTGTACTTTATGCTGTATGACTGTTTGCAAATGATACATGCACTACACACAGAAAAATAATGGTGTTTAATAAATGCTTCTTCTTTATTTAGTGAATGGTTCTAGAGAACCTTTTCAGTTGTAATTATTAGAGGGACCTTTTCATGGTTCTTTATAGAACCCTTCATTGAAATGGTTCTTTAAATATAACCTTGGTCTGAAAGGTCCTTCCTGGAACCAGTTTAGGTTCTAGTTGACACTTTTATTTCTCTGTGTGTGTAAACTAAACTAACAAGTGTGTTTAACAATAGCTGTAGTAATTACACAGGTGTAAAGATGATCTACACAGGATGTACTCCATGTACAGTATTGTACATCATATGGAGAGTATTGATGGAACTACATGTACAGTAATGTAGAGAGTATTGATGGAACTACAGGATGTACTGTATAGTTAGACAGATGTGTTGATTGTTATATCTGTGTGATTGTGTGCAAATACTAACTAAACTAAAATAAACTAAACTAAACTAAACTAAACTAAACTAAACTAAACTAAACTAAACTAAACTAAACTAAACTATGGGACAGGAAAGGAATAACTGAACATTGGTCCCCATGAGAACACATTTTATTTTTAATATTTGATTACAAATGTGCTGCAAAAATAATATATTCTTGTAATAGCATTTAAGGACCAATACTTTTTACAAATGTGCTGCAAAAATAATATATTTTTGTAAAACATTTAAGGGCCAATACTTTTTACAAATGTGCGGCAAAATAATAATATATTTTTGTAGTAGCATTTAAAGACCAATACTATAATTTTTACTAACGTAATGCTACAAAACCTGGCAGTCATTACAAGATGTTGAATGGTCTGATAATGATGTACCTGCATGTTAAAATCAGGTATACTTGACTATATTATTATGTCCATTTTCCAAAGCATACATTCATTTGTTTTTTTATACATTTAAGGGGAAAGAAATGCCAATTTAATGCTGACCATGAATCTGTCCAGAATTTGAACTGAATGTCAATAAATGTCTCTTTATGTCCTTTACTTGTGTCTTTTACTGTCCTTTATAGCAGAAGGTTATTTATGAAATGAAATCCAACATACAGTACATGGATTAAAGAGGGTGATAGTAGGTGTTATACTGTAAATGTGCTCTGAATTAATAACACAGTTTATCATGAATCAAACATCTGTTGTGTCACATGGACACTATAACAAAAGGCCTGCCCTGCGGTCCACGAGGCTACAGGTCAGAGAACAAATGGTAAATGGTAAATGGTGCATTTATATAGCACCTTTATCTAAGGCGCTTTACATAGATTGTGCATTACATTCACCCATTCATACACCGATTGCGGCGGAAGCCATGCAAGGTACCAACCAGCACATCAGGAGCAATGTGGGGTTCAGTGTCTTGCCCAAGGACACTTCGACATGTAGACAGGAGGAGCCGGGATTCGAACCGCCGACCCGTGGATCATTGGACGACCTGCTCTACCTCTTGAGCCACAGTCACCCCACTGTCTGCAGCCCCCCCCCCCCCCCCCCCCTCTTCTCCTCCTCTGCATTTAGACACACACAGTCCCCCCCCCCCCCCTCTTCTCCTCCTCTGCATTTAGACACACACAGTCCCCCCCCCCCCCCTCTTCTCCTCCTCTGCATTTAGACACACACAGTCCCCCCCCCCCCCCCCCTCTTCTCCTCCTCTGCATTTAGACACACACAGTACCCCCCCCCCCCCCTCCCCTTTGCCTGTTCTTGCTGCTCATGTCTTGGTTTGCTACTACTGTACTTGGGTCTTGGGTTCATGCAGTTATCTCAAATCAACATGACTGCTAGTATGTCATCTTAAGTTAAAGTTTAAATGATTCTAAACACTTTAGGCTTTCCATGTATAGTTATAGTTATACCATGTATAGTTATAGTTATACCATGTATAGTTATAGTTATACCATGTATAGTTATAGTTATACCATGTATAGTTATAGCCATAATCTGGGATGACAAACCACCCTAAATGACATATACACTAACTGGTATGTTGCCTTTTTCAGTGTGAGGGAGGCCTGGGAGGGAGAGAGAGAGAGAGAGGGGGGGGGGGGGGGAGGGAGGGAGGGAGAGAGAGAGAGGGAGGGAGGGAGTGAGGGAGTGAGGGAGTGAGGGAGAGAGAGGGAGGGAGGGAGGCCTGGGAGGGAGAGAGAGAGAGAGAGGGAGGGAGGGAGGAAGAGGTCAAATGACGTGCTTCTGTGTATTGGTTGGATTGGTGCAGAAGTGTAAAGGTCACACTCACAGCCACGATGCAGGATAATCTATTGAAAACCACCACCTGGAATGCTCTTCTTCAGGGATTGTGGTCTGGTTCCGTACCGTACCCAAGTAGACATGAAGTGGTCTGGTTCCGTACCGTACCCAAGTAGACATGAAGTGGTCTGGTTCCGTACCGTACCCAAGTAGACATGAAGTGGTCTGGTTCCGTACCGTACCCAAGTAGACATGAAGTGGTCTGGTTCCGTACCGTACCCAAGTAGACATGAAGTGGTCTGGTTCCGTACCGTACCCAAGTAGACATGAAGTGGTCTGGTTCCGTACCGTACCCAAGTAGACATGAAGTGGTCTGGTTCCGTACCGTACCCAAGTAGACATGAAGTGTAGGCCGGTGCACCCTGTACGTAGGGCACGGATGTTGATCCTGGTACGGTACAAGTGTTCATACTATTAAAAACTTCCGAGATGTTTTGATTAGTGTGACTGTGTGACTGTGAAACTCAACCTATAGCTCTGAGTCCATTTAGGTTTGCCACATTCCCCCATCCATCCATCCATCCATCCATCCATCCATCCATCCATCCATCCATCCATCCATCCCAGACCACACAGACAGAACATGCAGGAATGTTCCAGGCAGATAGGAGTCATGGTTGGCTGAAGAAAATGGCTATTAAAAAGATACTTAAAGTTGAATTCCCGTGACCTAGCTTTGTCTGTTATTAAAAATATCCTCAAAATGTGTTGACAGCATCAGGGCTCTGTAAGTACGTTTTGGTCTTACAAGAGGTTCTGTATGTGGCATAACTATACTGATTGTTACTGAGTGTGTAATAAAATGTTTGTACTGTGTGCTGCAACCTTGAATGTGTCACAACTCAGAGGACTTCATCAAATAGTTTAACAGGAACATTTTATCAGTGAGACAGACAGTCACTACCTTCAGAACAAGAGGCCATTCATGATTCAAGGTCTCTCAGCACAGAGAGAAGCAATACGTTTACAGTACTTTTGGTACAAATTTAATTAAAAAGTCTAAAGCAGTGGTTCTCAACCAGTGGTCCGGGGACCACCAGTGCTGATCCCCAGCTAAATGATGGAGAGCATTGGTAACCAAATGGACCCTTAGAGATCTTTAACTCTAGCTGTAAAATGAAAGAAAGATGTAGAATCATTATTTTGATAAACATTTACCTGTTTTCTCTGCTATGGTATCAATACAGTATAATTTAATTGTGGACAAAACTATTATCCAACGATAACAACAATATTCTTTATTGGTGGTCTGTGTGTCTCAAATGCTGAATACATAATGGACCTCGAGGTGTGTGTGTGTGTGTGTGTGTGTGTGTGTGTGTGTGTGTGTGTGTGTGTGTGTGTGTGTGTGTGTGTGTGTGTGTGTGTGTGTGTGTGTGTGTCTTCACCCGACCGTGTCCCTTTAGACTAGAGGCTCCGTTAAAACTGTCAGAGAAGAAGATAGCATGCATCGCTGCTATGAGAGACACAGGGAGAGGAGCTGTCCATGGTTCTGAACACAACACAACAGCCTGCAGTATTCATTCTAAAGCTAGCCTAGCCCTGGTCCAGCCCAGTCCAGTGCGAGAGAGAGAGAGAGAGAGAGAGAGAGAGAGAGAGAGAGAGAGAGAGAGAGAGAGAGAGAGAGATGACGCACTGCACTGGCTGAACTGACTCCCAGGAATGGGGGTGAATTAGCAGAGAGGCTGTTTACAAACACAGGCTCTAATAAAACTTTATTGTACAAAGGTGTCACACAAATGTCAGACGTATCACTAAATTAGTGTTGTTGTGTGGCTTTTAATGCTGCTGTTCATGTTCAACAGTATAGGCTGTTTATTAGCTAGGCTACATTAAAATATTCATCATAAACGTGTGATATTAATATTAAACGTTTAAATGTTTTTGCATAATCGGCCTTTTAACACCCCTGGTGGTCCGCGGACCTCACGTTGAGTTGAGAAGACTACGTTCTAAAAAAAAAAATGCTTAATTTTTCTTCTGTTTCCTTTGTATTTTGTTTCTTTTCTTAAAAAAGGCTAGGCAAAATAAGCTTCGGCTTCAGCCTAAAATGGTAAATGTGCATTTATATATAAGCGACATTATCCAAGGCTTTAAATAGCTTGTGCATTACATTCACGCATTCACACACACATTCATTTCATACACCGATTGCGGCGGAAGTCATGCAAGGTAGTAGGTAGCAACCAACCAGCACATCGGGAGCAATTTGGGGTTCAGTCAGTGTCTTGCCCAAGGACACTTCGACATGTAGACAGGAGGAGCCGGGATTCGAACCGCCGACCCATGGATCATTGGACGACCTGCTCTACCTCCTGAGCCACAGCCTAGACATATTTGGTACCACCACCTGTAAAACTTAAATGCAAATGATGAAACTTATCAAGTAAATGTACAGCACCGAAATAAACTATTCATTCATTCTGAACCACTGTTACTTTCATGACAGTTGAACACAGGATGGTGCCCTGACCTAACCTGACTCCGCCAGTTGGGGGCGGTATTGAGTCACAAGTTCACAACACAGCCAGTGCAGTGGCCAGCTGTGAAGCAAATGATTGTGAAGCGTCTCTTTCGTGTGGCGGAGTCAGGTTAGCATTGGCACGGGGAGGGTGATCACTGGCACACTGCTGGCGTACGTGTGAGAGAGACGTTTCTTATTTTAAGATAAAATATTTAAAAACAAGCTTTTAGACGGCCTGGGCCGCCATGCAGCGTGGCGGGCCTGGCACCCTATAGGCTGAATGCCAGCCTGACAGCGGGTCGCGAGTTCGAATCCCGATCCCGACGACCATTGCTGCATGCCACTCCACATCTTTATCCCCATTTCCTACTTAGTCTACTGTCCTATCATTCAATAAAAGCATAAAAAAGCCCCAAAACAAATATTAAAAATAAATAAAAAGCTTTATAGTCAGGGCCTGCATGGGCTGGCCTAGCAGTCCAGGCAGACATTGCAGCATTAAACAAACTGCCTCCTGATAGGATGTTTTGCTGCCACAATTATGATTTCGTTATTATTTTGATATTTGTTTTTGGTATTTGTTGTTTGCTACAATGTGTCAGTTCTATATTATGTATATTTTATTTCTATACACTGACACCAAGCTAGACAGGAACGCCCAGAAACGTCACATCCGGTTTTAGCCTGGGGTAAGAATTTTCTATGGCTGCCAATGCAACTTGGTCCAATCCTTAATCACATACGGACAAACATCTATGCCGATGCTATCTAACTTGCGGAGGTAGCGTGCCTTGTCCACGGGCAACAGATCTTTCAACGTATGGCATTGCAAATACGTTTGATAATCGCTACTCTGCTCAATATTGTTTTGAAAATGCCGCAAATTGCATTGCAGTGAACGAGCGCAAATCACAACTTCCCCAGGGGGTGGGCGGAGTCACAGTTTGAGGCGCTGATTACGCGCCGTGGTGTCAGTGTATACCGGCACACTAAAAGCTGGATATAGGGGGGGCTATAAGCGCCCCCTCAAACAAAAAGATACACCGCCCACCCTCCCCCATATTCAGACTCCGCAACACAACGTCAGAAATGTACATGGATGACGTTATCAGGCCACGTCTCGTTTACGTACGGACTCCGTCGGGTGGAAACCTCACATGTCCAAAAAACTGTTACTTTTCAGGATTCTAATGAATAAATAGCAAAAGTAGCAGATCTTCAAGCTCAATTATGGTTCGTGGATCTGCGTCTTTTGATGCTAAATTAACACCCTGGCCTAAACATGATCATACTATAATAGTATGATCATGTTTAGGCCAGGGTGTTAATTTAGGGAAAAGACAACACAAACATTTAGAACATTTTGATTGATTGATTGAAAATGTTATTAACAGTTTGCAGAATTACAGTACATTTCAAGCACAAACTCAATACAAAGGCTGTTAACTGTGAGTGGACGACCCAATTAAGCATTACACTTGTTTACAACAGGGTCCACCATGTTCAATGAGATAAGAACTGTCGGATGAACGGCCAGTGTTGAGTGTGGGGGGAGGGGAACCTAATCTTGCAAGCCGCTGAACAGATCTTTGCCTAATGTGTTGTTCACTTCACACACACACACACACACACACACACACACACACACACACACACACACACACACACACACACACACACACACACACACACACACACACACACACACACACACACACACACACACACACACACACACACACACACACACACACACACACACACACACACACACACACACACACACACACACACTGGCAGTGGGCCAAGAAGCACCTCCACTCTGTCCTAGCTCCTTCTCCACTCCTGTGTCCTAGCTCCTTCTCCACTCTGTGTCCTAGCTCCTTCTCCACTCCTGTGTCCTAGCTCCTTCTCCACTCTGTGTCCTAGCTCCCTCCCCACGCTGTGTCCTAGCTCCTTCTCCACTCCTGTGTTCTAGCTCCTTCTCCACTCTGTGTCCTAGCTCCTTCTCCACTCTGTCCTAGCTCCCTCCTCACTCCTGTGTCCTAGCTCCCTCTCCACTCTGTCCTAGCTCCTTCTCCACGCTGTGTCCTATAGCTCCTTCTCCACTCCTGTGTTCTAGCTCCCTCTCCACGCTGTGTCCTATAGCTCCCTCTCCACTCTGTCCTAGCTCCCTCTCCACTCTGTCCTAGCTCCCTCCTCACTCCTGTGTCCTAGCTCCCTCTCCACTCTGTCCTAGCTCCTTCCTCACTCCTGTGTCCTAGCTCCCTCTCCACTCTGTCCTAGCTCCCTCTCCACTCTGTCCTAGCTCCCTCCTCACTCCTGTGTCCTAGCTCCCTCTCCACTCTGTCCTAGCTCCCTCCTCACTCCTGTGTCCTAGCTCCCTCTCCACTCTGTCCTAGCTCCTTCTCCACGCTGTGTCCTATAGCTCCTTCTCCACTCCTGTGTCCTAGCTCCCTCTCCACTCTGTCCTAGCTCCCTCCTCACTCCTGTGTCCTAGCTCCCTCTCCACTCTGTCCTAGCTCCTTCTCCACGCTGTGTCCTAGCTCCTTCTCCACTCCTGTGTTCTAGCTCCTTCTCCACTCTGTCCTAGCTCCTTCTCCACTCCTGTGTCCTAGCTCCTTCTCCACTCCTGTGTCCTATAGCTCCCTCTCCACTCTGTCCTAGCTCCCTCTCCACTCTGTCCTAGCTCCCTCCTCACTCCTGTGTCCTAGCTCCCTCTCCACTCTGTCCTAGCTCCCTCCTCACTCCTGTGTCCTAGCTCCCTCTCCACTCTGTCCTAGCTCCCTCTCCACTCTGTCCTAGCTCCCTCCTCACTCCTGTGTCCTAGCTCCCTCTCCACTCTGTCCTAGCTCCCTCCTCACTCCTGTGTCCTAGCTCCCTCTCCACTCTGTCCTAGCTCCTTCTCCACGCTGTGTCCTATAGCTCCTTCTCCACTCCTGTGTCCTAGCTCCCTCTCCACTCTGTCCTAGCTCCCTCCTCACTCCTGTGTCCTAGCTCCCTCTCCACTCTGTCCTAGCTCCTTCTCCACGCTGTGTCCTAGCTCCTTCTCCACTCCTGTGTTCTAGCTCCTTCTCCACTCTGTCCTAGCTCCTTCTCCACTCCTGTGTCCTAGCTCCTTCTCCACTCCTGTGTTCTAGCTCCTTCTCCACTCTGTCCTAGCTCCCTCTCCACTCTGTCCTAGCTCCCTCCTCACTCCTGTGTCCTAGCTCCCTCTCCACTCTGTCCTAGCTCCCTCCTCACTCCTGTGTCCTAGCTCCCTCTCCACTCTGTCCTAGCTCCCTCTCTGCTCGGGTGCATGCTTTTGGTTAGACATACCATTGGTCCGATATCTCAAACCCTCACCTCCCACGGGGCAGCACACCTAAACCTAACGTTAACCCTCTCCCAACCCTTAATGCACCTCTCACCAACCTTAATCCGGTCGTCCTAACGCACCCCTCACCAACCTTAATCCGGTCGTCCTAACGCACCTCTCACCAACCTTAATCCAGTCAGACCAATGCTATGTCTAACCAATGCTATGTCTAACCACAGTATGCCTTAGACTACTCAGTCCTGTCATAGTGTTGTTGTTAAGATGGATAGGGCTGAGGGGACGAGTGGCTCCTCAATTCTTATACCCTTTTCTGTATCAAAAAGGGAAAGGTAGCCCCAGATGTCTGCATATAGGTCCAATGAAAAGCGTCACTGAGCCGCGGTAATCAGCCACTCACCCAAACACATCTCTGTTTTTACTAACAACCGTTTCGGTGGCCACCTTATCACCTAAAACTGGAGTATGAATAGGCCTAACGCTGAGAGTGCACATATGGATCCATAGGGGGCGCTGTGGCCTAATATGAGAGTGCACATATGGATCCATAGGGGGCGCTGTGGCCGAATATGAGAGTGCACATATGGATCCATAGGGGACGCTGTGGCCGAATATGAGAGTGCACATATGGATCCATAGGGGGCGCTGTGGCCTAATATGAGAGTGCACATATGGATCCATAGGGGGCGCTGTGGCCGAATATGAGAGTGCACATATGGATCCATAGGGGACGCTGTGGCCGAATATGAGAGTGCACATATGGATCCATAGGGGGCGCTGTGGCCTAATATGAGAGTGCACATATGGATCCATAGGGGGCGCTGTGGCCTAATATGAGAGTGCACATATGGATCCATAGGGGGCGCTGTGGCCTAATATGAGAGTGCACATATGGATCCATAGGGGGCGCTGTGGCCGAATATGAGAGTGCACATATGAATCCATAGGGGGCGCTGTGGCCGAATATGAGAGTGCACATTATGGATCCATAGGGGGCGCTGTGGCCGAATATGAGAGTGCACATTATGGATCCATAGGGGGCGCTGTGGCCTAATATGAGAGTGCACATATGGATCCATAGGGGGCGCTGTGGCCTAATATGAGAGTGCACATATGGATCCATAGGGGGCGCTGTGGCCTAATATGAGAGTGCACATATGGATCCATAGGGGGCGCTGTGGCCGAATATGAGAGTGCACATATGGATCCATAGGGGGCGCTGTGGCCTAATATGAGAGTGCACATATGGATCCATAGGGGGCGCTGTGGCCTAATATGAGAGTGCACATATGGATCCATAGGGGGCGCTGTGGCCGAATATGAGAGTGCACATATGGATCCATAGGGGGCGCTGTGGCCTAACGCTGAGAGTGCACATATGGATCCATAGGGGGTGCTGTGGCCTAACGCTGAGAGTGCACATATGGATCCATAGGGGGCGCTGTGGCCTAATATGAGAGTGCACATATGGATCCATAGGGGGCGCTGTGGCCTAATATGAGAGTGCACATATGGATCCATAGGGGGCGCTGTGGCCTAATATGAGAGTGCACATATGGATCCATAGGGGGCGCTGTGGCCTAATATGAGAGTGCACATATGGATCCATAGGGGGCGCTGTGGCCTAATATGAGAGTGCACATATGGATCCATAGGGGGCGCTGTGGCCTAATATGAGAGTGCACATATGGATCCATAGGGGGCGCTGTGGCCGAATATGAGAGTGCACATATGGATCCATAGGGGGCGCTGTGGCCTAATATGAGAGTGCACATATGGATCCATAGGGGGCGCTGTGGCCGAATATGCAGAACAAACTGGGGGTCCTTGAATTGAAAAGAAATCACACCCGTGTGAAGTGAGGGGCGCTAATATATTAAGGTCTAACTCATGTTGATTAGGTGATGTAATGGTGATGTAAAACAAACGGTGCCAACACAAACATTAACAATATGACGTAATGAGCGCATTATGACGTCAATCTTCCCTTCATTGTCGATGGTGTTTACAAAACAAACATTGAACTAAAGACAAACATTAAACCTGTGGAAAAAAAAGCTTGGGAATCACTGGTCTATTCTATGGACCTACTGTAAGTTAGTATGGCTGACAGCCTTTTTATTGTGCTTAAGCCTGATTGAGTTAACAATTACAGTTCCACTGTTTGTTTGTGAGTATGTTAATACAATACACAAACCTGTCGGTTGTACAGTTCCGTGGTTCTCAACCAGTGGTCCGGGGACCACCAGTGGTCCGGGGACCACCAGTGGTCCTTGAGCGGGTTCCAGCTAGGTGGTCCTCAGCTAAATAATGGAGTTGGTAACCAAATGGACCCTTATAGATCTTTTACTCATGAGTGTAAAAATGCTCTCTCAAGAGTTAAATTATTGTTAATCTATTTGTCTGCATTAGTACATTTACAAGATTACAAAGGGTTATAAAATGTACAATTACAAACCGAGATTGCAGAATAAACTAGAAAAGAAGTGGCCTCCTGGTGGCGCTATAACAGGCCAGGTCAGGTTGTGGCCTCCTGGTGGCGCTATAACAGGCCAGGTCAGGTTGTGGCCTCCTGGTGGCGCTATAACAGGCCAGGTCAGGTTGTGGCCTCCTGGTGGCGCTATAACAGGCCAGGTCAGGTTGTGGCCTCCTGGTGGCGCTATAACAGGCCAGGTCAGGTTGTGGCCTCCTGGTGGCGCTATAGCAGGCCAGGTCAGGTTGTGGCCTCCTGGTGGCGCTATAACAGGCCAGGTCAGGTTGTGGCCTCCTGGTGGCGCTATAACAGGCCAGGTCAGGTTGTGGCCTCCTGGTGGCGCTATAACAGGCCAGGTCAGGTTGTGGCCTCCTGGTGGCGCTATAACAGGCCAGGTCAGGTTGTGGCCTCCTGGTGGCGCTATAACAGGCCAGGTCAGGTTGTGGCCTCCTGGTGGCGCTATAACAGGCCAATGTGAAAAGGGTGGGATATATTCTTCAGCCTAGTAGGAAAGTTTCTGAAAGGCTTTTTGTTTCAAAAGGGCCAATCCTGCAAACTTTGAAAGCCAATGTTAGCCAATTAGGATGGAATATGAAATATCGGACAGATCCATCTTGAACACATGACTATAGAGATGGTGTGTAACAATTTGCGGGATTTTTTTGACAGAATCTGGAGGAGTAATATAAAAAAATGTGTTTTTCAAAAGTCAGCCTCCTGGTGGCGCTATAACCGGCCGTTCTGGACATTTTGGGGCAGAGTTTCATCGTTGGCATCCAGGGAGTGTGTGTGCAAAATTTGGCATCGCCCGGGTTAACGGTGCCGGAGATTAGCTGTTCACAGACAGACGGAGACAATAATGTTCCTTTTAATGTAAACCACCAACTCCCTGCTCTTCTCTCCTATTGAGAACTATCGATCCTGTAGTCTGGTGTGACACCTACTGGTTGCAGGCAGTACTGCCTGAAGGTTGACATTCTATTTAACTTCTGAGCAAGAATGTGTACTCAGCTGTTAGATCAGTGAGTGTAGAGCTGGGGAACAAAGAGTTGATTTCCCCCACAGCACTACACAGGGAACTGTGCTTTTGAATTGGGTATTGCATATGATATAATCTCTGCTGTTGTATGCTTGCATGGCCAGACTAATGCATGTAGCAGAGTGTTGTATACTGGCATGGCCAGACTAATGCATGTAGCAGAGTGTTGTATGCTGGCATGGCCAGACTAATGCATGTAGCAGAGTGTTGTATGCTGGCATGGCCAGACTAATGCATGTAGCAGAGTGTTGTATGCTGGCATGGCCAGACTAATGCATGTAGCAGAGTGTTGTATACTGGCATGGCCAGACTAATGCATGTAGCAGAGTGTTGTATACTGGCATGGCCAGACTAATGCATGTAGCAGAGTGTTGTATGCTGGCATGGCCAGACTAATGCATGTAGCAGAGTGTTGTATACTGGCATGGCCAGACTAATGCATGTAGCAGAGTGTTGTATACTGGCATGGCCAGACTAATGCATGTAGCAGAGTGTTGTATACTGGCATGGCCAGACTAATGCATGTAGCAGAGTGTTGTATACTGGCATGGCCAGACTAATGCATGTAGCAGAGTGTTGTATACTGGCATGGCCAGACTAATGCATGTAGCAGAGTGTTGTATACTGGCATGGCCAGACTAATGCATGTAGCAGAGTGTTGTATACTGGCATGGCCAGACTAATGCATGTAGCAGAGTGTTGTATACTGGCATGGCCAGACTAATGCATGTAGCAGAGTGTTGTATGCTGGCATGGCCAGACTAATGCATGTAGCAGAGTGTTGTATGCTGGCATGGCCAGACTAATGCATGTAGCAGAGTGTTGTATACTGGCATGGCCAGACTAATGCATGTAGCAGAGTGTTGTATGCTGGCATGGCCAGACTAATGCATGTAGCAGAGTGTTGTATACTGGCATGGCCAGACTAATGCATGTAGCAGAGTGTTGTATGCTGGCATGGCCAGACTAATACATACAGTATGTAGCAGAGTGTTGTATACTGGCATGGCTAGACTAATGCATGTAGCAGAGTGTTGTATGCTGGCATGGCCAGACTAATACATACAGTATGTAGCAGAGTGTTGTATACTGGCATGGCCAGACTAATGCATGTAGCAGAGTGTTGTATACTGGCATGGCCAGACTAATGCATGTAGCAGAGTGTTGTATACTGGCATGGCCAGACTAATGCATGTAGCAGAGTGTTGTATGCTGGCATGGCCAGACTAATGCATGTAGCAGAGTGTTGTATACTGGCATGGCCAGACTAATGCATGTAGCAGAGTGTTGTATGCTGGCATGGCCAGACTAATGCATGTAGCAGAGTGTTGTATACTGGCATGGCCAGACTAATGCATGTAGCAGAGTGTTGTATACTGGCATGGCCAGACTAATGCATGTAGCAGAGTGTTGTATACTGGCATGGCCAGACTAATGCATGTAGCAGAGTGTTGTATGCTGGCATGGCCAGACTAATGCATGTAGCAGAGTGTTGTATACTGGCATGGCCAGACTAATGCATGTAGCAGAGTGTTGTATGCTGGCATGGCCAGACTAATGCATGTAGCAGAGTGTTGTATACTGGCATGGCCAGACTAATGCATGTAGCAGAGTGTTGTATACTGGCATGGCCAGACTAATGCATGTAGCAGAGTGTTGTATACTGGCATGGCCAGACTAATGCATGTAGCAGAGTGTTGTATGCTGGCATGGCCAGACTAATGCATGTAGCAGAGTGTTGTATACTGGCATGGCCAGACTAATGCATGTAGCAGAGTGTTGTATACTGGCATGGCCAGACTAATGCATGTAGCAGAGTGTTGTATACTGGCATGGCCAGACTAATGCATGTAGCAGAGTGTTGTATGCTGGCATGGCCAGACTAATGCATGTAGCAGAGTGTTGTATACTGGCATGGCCAGACTAATGCATGTAGCAGAGTGTTGTATACTGGCATGGCCAGACTAATGCATGTAGCAGAGTGTTGTATACTGGCATGGCCAGACTAATGCATGTAGCAGAGTGGCTCAAGTCAGCCTGATTGACCATTTGCAGACCGCGGCCATCTTGCCATCAGAGTTTGGAAGCACTCGTTTTCCGTAAAGCAACGTCCTGCTGCCTCCTGCATTGTGTGCAAATTCAAAACGGGTGGTACGCAGGGCCGGTGAGTGATATCTAACGAGCACTTCCAAACTGCAACACTTAGAAAACGTATCACCTGCAAGGACAGAAAGTAACTCATAACATCTACAGTGGACTTTTATGAAACAAACACTTTGACGATAGAAAGAGAATAATTCAATATTTTTGTACAGCTGCAATGTCGGTGAGTTTGACGTTGTGTAATACAATCAGATAGGACGTTTCTGTTTGGATGAATGGGCTGCCAATGGGAAGTTGCACCTTGTTAGCACCGTGCCATTAACGTATATGGTAAGATGGCCACGGTCTGCATATGGTCCATGGCTTCAAAAGTCTAATATCTCCCCTGAGCCATAAGCAATGGGCTATAGGCTCTATGCACACAGAATACCTCTTCCTACTAAGTCTAATATCTCCCCTGAGCCATAAGCAATGGGCTATAGGCTCTATGCACACAGAATACCTCTTCCTACTAAGTCTAATATCTCCCCTGAGCCATAAGCAATGGGCTATAGGCTCTATGCACACAGAATACCTCTTCCTACTAAGTCTAATATCTCCCCTGAGCCATAAGCAATGGGCTATAGGCTCTATGCACACAGAATACCTCTTCCTACTTCCATAAGCAATGGGCTATAGGCTCTATGCACACAGAATACCTCTTCCTACTTCCATAAGCAATGGGCTATAGGCTCTATGCACACAGAATACCTCTTCCTACTTCCATAAGCAATGGGCTATAGGCTCTATGCACACAGAATACCTCTTCCTACTTCCATAAGCAATGGGCTATAGGCTCTATGCACACAGAATACCTCTTCCTACTTCCATAAGCAATGGGCTATAGGCTCTATGCACACAGAATACCTCTTCCTACTTCCATAAGCAATGGGCTATAGGCTCTATGCACACAGAATACCTCTTCCTACTTCCAAGGCTGCTTCCATACTGCCTTCACAGGTGTTACAGATGATACTCATTAAAGGACCACTTCACCACTTTTCAACCTATCTTCATATAATAGGTCCTCACTAATAATCATGAAAAAATGGCGCATTTTTTTCTACTCGGTCTGTGTCTCATAGGAGGGCTGTGGGCAGTTCAGAAACCGTCTTCCAGTGACATCATCGATGGGGAATACAAGCTAATAGAAACTGCAGGCTTTCTAGTCCTGAAAAGTTGCAATGCGAAAATGGAAGCCATCGTTCTCACGATAATGAAAATCTAAACATTTTTGTAAAAACAATCTTGTTTAAAAATAAATCTGCCTAATGATGTCACTGGAAGACGGTTCCTAAACTGCCCACAGCCCTATATGAGACACAGAATGAGTGGAAAAAAATCGTGCCATTTTATCATGATTATTAGTGAGGACCTATTATATGAAGATAGGTTGAAAAGTGGTGAAGTGGTCCTTTAAGGCTCCGTTCCATTTAGTGTGCAGTGGTTCTCAAACTATTTCATTTCAAGGACCCCCATAACTCTGAGAAAACACATTGTAAGCTCCTCTCAGAGTTACACACCCGTACAGGGCCTTTTGGACAGGACACTTTAGGCTCTATTTTCGTCCATGCTAAAGCCCTCATCCCTAAACTACTTTTCCTTTTTTGAGAGCTTTTGTCCACACCTGTCAGCAAGTGTAACGCCCGGGATTCGAACTCGGGTCTCCCGCGTGAAAGTCCAACATCTTAACCACTAGACCAAAGGGATATACCCCTGGACTGGGGGAGATATTAGACTATTGAGGCCATCAGGCAGAGGCTCTGAGCCACTCTGCTACACAAGCAAAACGGCTAACCACATAAATTCAGTTGTTCATGAGACGATGTATGATGATGTATAATGATAAGAGCGACCCTCACTTCACACGTGTGATTTTTACTATTTTGAAAAACATTTTTGAATAGTTAAAATGGCCAATCTACAAGCTCACAACGTGTCATATGTGTTCCTCTGTCAATTAAAATGCTTAATCAGACTTTGCTAAATGGCAGCAACCATAGCAGACTAGATGCACTTTATTGACTTAGTTGCACTTTATCAAGGAAATGTGTGCAATATCTGTTTTATTATGTTTTTTGGCGTTTTTCTTTTCTTTTCTGTTGAATGTGTATGTATGCAGCTTGTGACTCTATCTCCAAGACACATTTCTCCTGAGGCAGACAAATAAAGACAACCTTGAACCTTGAGCCCTCCAGCGGCGTCTCCAGTCATCTCCATCCTCCCTCATGGTTAGCTGGCCAGTGCCTTCCTCCTCTGCTGCATTGGGAGCTCCCGGGGGTCAATGGCAGTGCCTTCCTCCTCTGCTGCATGGGAGCTCCCGGGGGTCAATGGCAGTGCCTTCCTCCTCTGCTGCATGGGAGCTCCCGGGGGTCAATGGCAGTGCCTTCCTCCTCTGCTGCATTGGGAGCTCCCGGGGGTCAATGGCAGTGCCTTCCTCCTCTGCTGCATTTGGAGCTCCCGGGGGTCAATGGCAGTGCCTTCCTCCTCTGCTGCATGGGAGCTCCCGGGGGTCAATGGCAGTGCCTTCCTCCTCTGCTGCATGGGAGCTCCCGGGGGTCAATGGCAGTGTCTTCCTCCTCTGCTGCATGGGGAGCTCCCGGGGGTCAATGGCAGTGTCGGACCGGCCTCCTTCTCCCAGCTGCCATCTTCTCACTCAGCCTTGGTAGCCCCCCATACAGATGTTGACTTTTAAAGCTCTTCACGGCCTATAGCACGGCCTATAGCACCACAATACATATCTGACCTCCTGGAACCACAACACATGTAGCCTCGGAAACCTAGACGTTTTTATTTCCAGGGAGAAAAAAAAGGTCTGGGTCCGAGTCCACTTCAATTCGGCATAGAGTAGCGCAAACATTTGTTAAATTGACACACACACGCACACATGTACACACACACACTCCCCTCTCTCTCTCTCTCTGTCGCTCTAAGTAATTAGTCTCATGTCGCGCAGCTGCGCAGTACTCCGGCGGATCCTGCCGGGAGCTGCCATAAAAAGCATAGGTGAGTTCCAGGCTACAACACATGTGCCTGTCCGTTGCCTGAGGTCCTCTAAGTCAGTGCTTCCCAAATGTTATCATGTCAATGACCCCCAAATTGACACCAATTAGCCCGCAGACCACCATTAGAAGAAAAAAATCACACCCGTGTGAACTGAGTGGTGTAAGGTTGATTCAGCTGGAGTTTTTGTCCGATGTGAGGTATTATATAAGGTAAGGTATTATATAGCCTGATCAGCTCTGATCTGACGTAATGAAATCACACCCGGATGTGATTTCACAACTGGCTTTTTTTGTGCAGAAAAAATGAGCACGGTTGCTACGGTCATCCAGTTCACCCGGGTGTGATTTAATTACGTCAGAAATTATTTTGAACATAGCAACCATGCTTATTTTTTTATGCACACAAAAGCCAGTTGTAGGAGTGGTTTACACCACTCAAAAATATATATATATAAATAAATATATGCCCATAAGAGAAGATCTTTACGGCTCTAGCAGTGATTCTCAACCCGTTTAATTTCAAGGACCCCCAGTTTGACATGCATTAGTCTACAGACCCCCATTTAATGGCATTTCTATCTCTGGGACTGGGACCCCCAATTTATATTGTAAAATCAATGTTAATTTAGTGTACAAATTTGTACACTCAGAGTTACAGACCCATTAGGGTCCATTTGGTTCCTATTAACCTAGTTAAGACCTGTATATGCCCGTCGGCCACCGGCCTACTTGAGGTTGAGAACGATGCAACGAGCCTAATACCCGTTGTCAACTTGTAATACTACCCGTTTTAACTGTCTGTCTCACATGGAGATATCTGTCTGTCTGCCTAGTGGTTAAGACTTAACCAATTGATTACTTAACCGTTAAGTAATCAATTTGCAGGTGTGGGGTTGCCATGGCAATCAATTGGCTGAGGCAGAGGCTGGAAAGTGGAAACTGCACAGGTGAGGGGACTTTGGCTCATTAGGCCCACTGGCAGAGCCTGACCAGAGCCTTTTGTGGTGGTTCTGGAGAACCGTGGGTCCGACCGACTCGATACCGGGCACTGCACTCCCTGCGGGGGTGTGGAACGCGTGTGTCGAATTTGAAGTCGGTGGGGCAAACGGTTCTCGAGTTCATGTGCATTACAGCCACACACACACACACACGGTTTCCGCGGTTATTTTTAGGGGTGCCAGGTAGACTCCTGTCTACCAGAGAAAAGAATATTCTCCTTTTTTGAGTGGTGTAAACCACTCCTACAACTGGCTTTGTTAGTTTACGTGTCTGTCCGTACCAAAAAATCACACCCGTGTGAACTGAGTGGTGTAAGGTCTTATATAGACTGATCAGCTGTGGTCTGACGTAATGTCTGACGTAATGAAATCACACCCGTGTGAACTGAGTGGTGTAAGGTCTTATATAGACTGATCAGCTGTGGTCTGACGTAATGTCTGACGTAATGAAATCACACCTGTGTGAACTGAGTGGTGTAAGGTCTTATATAGACTGATCAGCTGTGGTCTGACGTAATGTCTGACGTAATGAAATCACACCCGTGTGAACTGGGTGACCATAGCAACCGTGCTCATTTTTTTAGCACAGACAGACAGACAGACAGACAGACAGACACTAAACTAACAAAGCCAGTTGTAGGAGTGGTTTACACCACTCAAAAAATGAGCATGGTTGCTATGGTCACCCAGTTCACATTTCATTACGTCAGACATTACGTCAGACCACAGCTGATCAGTCTATATAAGACCTTACACCACTCAGTTCACACGGGTGTGATTTTTATGAGTTCTTCCTCATCTGGGTTAACCACTGGTGAAACCGACACAGGACTTAGGCTACATATTAAAATGCAAACCCTTTTACACCAAGAAATAAAACACCACAAACACTTTGTCAACTCAGTTTCAACCCACATAAACAACTCAGTTCATCACCGGAATTATCAAACAAAACAGTTCAAATGTTTGAAAAATAAAAACAAATGTATGTCAAAAAACTCCAAGGACCGATCACCATGACAGCATTTCATTTGTAATTCACAGGTTCAATCCCTTTACAACCAACTAGCCTACCAAGTTCGTCAAACAAATGCCAGCGTACCACGGGCCGTGCCGGGTAAGAATTCAATTGTTCCAGATCCACGCCAAAATGACGCGATTAAACGGGATCGAATGTCAGTATGAGTCCGTCTAACAGAGTAGATCGGCTCTTAATTTACAAGGTCCCAAAACAACAAAACAATAAACAAAACAAGCGCTTGGAAATAATAACAAGAGAAGGGAATGCCACTGCACCGCTCCGTGACAGCTGACAGGAACAGAAACATGATCAGGATGCGGGTCCGTTGTGGAAGGGTTGCAGTTCACTTTAACAAGCCCGAGTCTACGCCACTTTTACGGACTAAACGTATCAACCAACGCGGAGAATCGAGGGGCTAACTTCCTCGTTCACACAGGGCCGTATCAACCAACACGGAGAATCGAGGGGCTAACTTCCTCGTTCACACAGGGCCAAGTCCAACGCTGAACGTCTTTCTCTCCGACTGTCTGTCTGTCTCCACACGGGGCAATCAACGGGACATTTTAAGATAGGCGGTTCCCAGGGGTGAGAGTGACAGGTGTCATGAATGAACAGACGGTTCGGGGACCATTTCGGACTGTCACAACACGCAGACAGAGACGTGGCGCATTTATAGTAGGATTTAGCTCGGGTGGGACCCCCTGGAACTCCCTCAAGGACCCCTAGGGGTCCCTGGACCCCACTTTGGGAACCACTGCTGACTGCTCTAATTTAGCCCTATACTAGAGGTCCCTATAAGACCAATCTGGTTACCAAGGGTGACGGCTAGGGCCTTATGCAGCCAGTGGCCCCCTCTGGAACCCCCTGGAACTCCCTCAAGGACCCCACTTTGGGAACCACTGCTCTAATTTAGCCCTACTAGAGGTCCCTATAACACCAATCTGGTGACCAATGACAGCTAGGGCCTTATGCAGCCAGTGGCCCCCTCTGGAACTCCCTCAAGGACCCCACTTTGGGAACCACTGCTCTAATTTAGCCCTACTAGAGGTCCCTATAACACCAATCTGGTGACCAATGACAGCTAGGGCCTTATGCAGCCAGTGGCCCCCTCTGGAACCCCCTGGAACTCCCTCAAGGACCCCACTTTGGAAACCACTGCTCTAATTTAGCCCTACTAGAGGTCCCTATAACACCAATCTGGTGACCAATGACAGCTAGGGCCTTATGCAGCCAGTGGCCCCCTCTGGAACCCCCTGGAACTCCCTCAAGGACCCCACTTTGGGAACCACTGCTCTAATTTAGCCCTACTAGAGGTCCCTATAACACCAATCTGGTGACCAATGACAGCTAGGGCCTTATGCAGCCAGTGGCCCCCTCTGGAACCCCCTGGAACTCCCTCAAGGACCCCACTTTGGGAACCACTGCTCTAATTTAGCCCTACTAGAGGTCCCTATAACACCAATCTGGTGACCAATGACAGCTAGGGCCTTATGCAGCCAGTGGCCCCCTCTGGAACCCCCTGGAACTCCCTCAAGGACCCCACTTTGGGAACCACTGCTCTAATTTAGCCCTACTAGAGGTCCCTATAACACCAATCTGGTGACCAATGACAGCTAGGGCCTTATGCAGCCAGTGGCCCCCTCTGGAACCCCCTGGAACTCCCTCAAGGACCCCACTTTGGGAACCACTGCTCTAATTTAGCCCTACTAGAGGTCCCTATAACACCAATCTGGTGACCAATGACAGCTAGGGCCTTATGCAGCCAGTGGCCCCCTCTGGAACCCCCTGGAACTCCCTCAAGGACCCCACTTTTGGAACCACTGCTCTAATTTAGCCCTACTAGAGGTCCCTATAACACCAATCTGGGGACCAATGACAGCTAGGGCCTTATGCAGCCAGTGGCCCCCTCTGGAACAGACTCCCACTGGACCTCAGGTTTGCTACTGTAGCTGTAGTTCCCTCACAATTAAAAAACAAAACAAAATAAAAGACCCATTTCTACAGAGAGGCCTTTTTTTAACCGCCAGAAGTTGACCCCTTTATTCCCCCTCATTATATTTTTGGCTGTAATTGGCTGTAATTGTTGCGATGATGGTTTTATTTTATATTGTTAAGCACGTTGTAACATTGTTTAAAAAGGTGCTATATAAATAAAGTGTATTATTATTATAATAACACATTCATTCTGGTTGATGTTTAGTACTACACAGTACTGCATTCTGGTCAGGGACTGTAGAAATAAGTTTCACGATCAATATTTCAATACACCAATGTGTTGATACAAAAACAGAAAGTGTACTTCATAGTTATACCTCTCCATACTTCTTCATTTCTTATGCGTGTTCTTATAATGGCCACTTATTATACGGCTTCTATCACAGCTCCTTGGAAGATAATTACACGTCATCACAACAAAAAGTATCGATTGCCATGGTAGTGTGTGTGTCTGCTATGAATTTAGAAGTGCGACCTGCACCCCACCGTCACAGCAGCAGAAGTCAGGATGCACAGTGTGTGCATCGGCCTGCTCTGTTCTGCTGTATGGTTCTGAGAGCTGGAGAGTGGTCACGACAGACACTAGGAGAATAGAAGTGTTCCACAACAGATGCCTCAGACTTATGTCAGATCTATTTGATCAAACAATGAACTGTACAAACAAACAGGACGCCTGAGATGGCTATAGGACATGTACCGAGGATGGAGCAGGACTGCATCACAAAGGTGGCCTTAAGATGGACACCACCAGGCAAAAGAAAACCTGGGAGGCCCAAAACCACCTGGCGCAGAACTGTGAGGAGCTGGAACAGATCAACCTGTCCTGGGGAGAGGACATGCTGCCAGGGATCAGATGCAATGGAGAGCGCTCATTGAAGCCTTAAGTCCCATAGGGGACGAAGAGGAGTAAGGTAAGGTAAGTAAGGCATCGGCCTGCAGTAGATTGTTAGATTTAGGCTGTTCTGGAGTCCAGCATGGTATTTATCTTACGTACATTTAAGGCTGTTCTGTAGTCCAGCAAGAGCAATAAGTGCCCTGACACTCCAGAGTTGATTTTAGAGGTTTGAGTGGATTTTGAAATGATTGGTTATTTTTTTTTAGTTTGGTTCATCAGGGCTCGTCGTTATTGGACTCTTATGTTTACACTGTGACCAGTGGTGGACAACGTATTAAGACATTTTATTTTTGAAGGGCGCTATAGGAAACAAGACAGCAAGCTCTTTCTTCGGTGCTATCCTTTTGGACCATTTGTGCTTGACTGTGTCAGTCACAGAGCGGTGTCACAGAGCGGTGTCAGTCACAGAGCGGTGTCACAGAGCGGTGTCAGTCACAGAGCGGTGTCACAGAGCGGTGTCAGTCACAGAGCGGTGTCACAGAGCGGTGTCAGTCACAGAGCGGTGTCAGTCACAGAGCGGTGTCACAGAGCGGTGTCAGTCACAGAGCGGTGTCACAGAGCGGTGTCACAGAGCGGTGTCAGTCACAGAGCGGTGTCACAGAGCGGTGTCACAGAGCGGTGTCAGTCACAGAGCGGTGTCACAGAGCGGTGTCAGTCACAGAGCGGTGTCAGTCACAGAGCGGTGTCAGTCACAGAGCGGTGTCACAGAGCGGTGTCAGTCACAGAGCGGTGTCACAGAGCGGTGTCAGTCACAGAGCGGTGTCACAGAGCGGTATCAGTCACAGAGCGGTGTCACAGAGCGGTGTCACAGAGCGGTGTCACAGAGCGGTGTCAGTCACAGAGCGGTGTCACAGAGCGGTGTCACAGAGCGGTGTCAGTCACAGAGCGGTGTCACAGAGCGGTGTCACAGAGCGGTGTCACAGAGCGGTGTCAGTCACAGAGCGGTGTCACAGAGAGGTGTCACAGAGCGATGTCAGTCACAGAGCGGTGTCACAGAGCGGTGTCAGTCACAGAGCGGTGTCAGTCACAGAGCGGTGTCACAGAGCGGTGTCACAGAGCGGTGTCAGTCACAGAGCGATGTCAGTCACAGAGCGGTGTCACAGAGCGGTGTCACAGAGCGGTGTCACAGAGCGGTGTCACAGAGCGGTGTCAGTCACAGAGCGGTGTCAGTCACAGAGCGGTGTCACAGAGCGGTGTCACAGAGCGGTGTCAGTCACAGAGCGGTGTCACAGAGCGGTGTCACAGAGCGGTGTCAGTCACAGAGCACAAAGTCAGTGGAAAATGAAAAGTAAAAAAACAAATGGATCAGGAGGCAGGGCTTGCACATTTCCTTTGCAGATTGGATTCAGGCAAGGACAAAAGAAAAGGCAAACACTCAGAAACCAAACAATGCAAATGAATGGAGAGGAAAGGTGTCAACCTCTCTGACTCCATGGCAGCATTCAGTCCCACTGTGCTGTTTCCCTTATATATCTGCAGACTCCACCCGTCCATGAGAATCACAGACAAGTTGACACAACATAAACCACGGTACAGTATTTCAAGAGCGAGAGATCACAGTAAACATCCACCCTAAACCTCCTTCTTCCACACTGGGAGGAAAACAGCATCGGAAAAGATTGATGGGATGCATGTACACGTCAGTGCAGAGAGAAAGAGAGACTTTTGACTTTTAAAAAAAAAGCTTTATTTCCAACCTTAAAAACAACAACTTTGTTCTCACACTTCTTTTCACTAAAATATTAAAACATTATGAAACAAGGGCATTTTACCCGAATATAAAACTAAAACCTCATCCTCGACTGAACAGATAACATAAACATAATTATTTATAACACCATTGTTGCACAAAAGTGTGCAGGCTTTTCATCTCTTGTGATGATATCTAAAGTCTATCCATACCCTTGCCCTGACCAGTAAGATGAAAACACTGACCTGCGTCACTTCTTTTCCCCATCTTGTTCCTTCTGGTCAAATATATCGCCATCTTTGCTTCACCTAAAAAGGAAATTCAGAAATTGCCACTTTGTCACGTTGTTTCTCCTGTAACCTGCTCCGAGTATAAAAACAACTTTAGACCATTTCTCTTAAAACAATAAAAACAAACTTTCTATCATGTCAAATAAGGGACCATGCAGTCCCGTCACATTCCAAAAAACAATGAGAAATAGTCTCCACCTCTCTGCAGAAGGGACTCTCATTTGAAACAGTTCTTTGACACCATTGAATGAACTGCCACGGCCTCATGGAGAATCCTCCACTGCAAGTCCCCAGGTCTGTTTCTAACTGTTTTAACTGCCACGGCCTCATGGAGAATCCTCCACTGCAAGTCCCCAGGTCTGTTTCTTTGAGGGGAGTTATAAAACAACAAGGCTCTCCACCCTGGTTTGCTTTCATCAGTCTTATCAAAATACCTTCTCCACACTGTATCATCTTTACCATTTAGTTTCCCTCTCTTAAGAGCTATAACAGAGCACATGT
This sequence comes from Electrona antarctica, assembly GCF_951216825.1. NCBI lineage: Eukaryota > Metazoa > Chordata > Actinopteri > Myctophiformes > Myctophidae > Electrona > Electrona antarctica. The sequence continues at coordinate 3,965,214 of NC_136799.1, read as the reverse complement.
AACAACCCCTTTCCATTTACTGTGTATAAACTATAAATCAACACTTTGAACCTCTTTCTCATCTAGTAAAAGGTTCTGAACAGCCCTTCAGATCAGGAAAAAAGCTTTAACTGCGGTAAAGGGTCCTCTTCGTCAGGGGTTTCCTCTCCCTCACTGTAGTGTAGATCCTCAAAAGATCTAAATCCTTCTCAGACAGTCTCTCTGCCCATCGCTTAAGATGTACCCCACGTAGCGGACTGACCTACCCAAGATGTACTCCACGTAGCGGACTGACCTACCCAAGATGTACCCCACGTAGCGGACTGACCTACCCAAGATGTACCCCACGTAGCGGACTGACCTACCCAAGATGTACTCCACGTAGAGGACTGACCTACCCAAGATGTACTCCACGTAGCGGACTGACCTACCCAAGATGTACTCCACGTAGCGGACTGACCTACCCAAGATGTACTCCACGTAGCGGACTGACCTACCCAAGATGTACTCCACGTAGCGGACTGACCTACCCAAGATGTACTCCACGTAGCGGACTGACCTACCCAAGATGTACCCCACGTAGCGGACTGACCTACAGCTACGGCGTAGGCATTTTTTTTAAAACTCGGCCCAGCAACATTCACTAACTTCCCCAAAGTCACCATCCCTGCGGTGCAGACTGTGTGAGTGAGGCTATAGGTGTTGTACTATCCTGAATGTCCACTAGGGTTTCTGTAGGTGTTGTACTATCCTGAATGTCCATCCTATTAGGCTTTCTGTAGGTGTTGTACTATCCTGAATGTCCACTAGGGTTTCTGTAGGTGTTGTACTATCCTGAATGTCCACTAGGGTTTCTGTAGGTGTTGTACTATCCTGAATGTCCACTAGGGTTTCTGTAGGTGTTGTACTATCCTGAATGTCCACTAGGGTTTCTGTAGGTGTTGTACTATCCTGAATGTCCATCCTATTAGGCTTTCTGTAGGTGTTGTACTATCCTGAATGTCCACTAGGCTTTCTGTAGGTGTTGTACAACACCTACAGAAGCCTTTGTGTTGGCACCGTTTGTTTTACACATCACCATTACATCACCTAATCAACATTCACTTCACACATTTTTTTAAACGCATCTTCCTCCATATATAATAATAATACCTGATAATCATGTTTTAGGGTGGAAATTAATCACGGCAGTCCATCTTTAAGATCTAACCCTGAGCAGACTGCTCCACAGTCCACAGGGTGAAAGGTCACGTCGTAGCTGGTCCACAGGGTGAAAGGTCACGTCGTAGCTGGTCCACAGGGTGAAAGGTCACGTCATAGATGGTCCACAGGGTGAAAGGTCACATCGTAGCTGGTCCACAGGGTGAAAGGTCACGTCGTAGCTGGTCCACAGGGTGAAAGGTCACATCGTAGATGGTCCACAGGGTGAAAGGTCACGTCGTAGCTGGTCCACAGGGTGAAAGGTCACGTCGTAGATGGCCTCCTCGCTTTTCTCCCGGTGCGCCGTTACTTCCTGAACGCATGTCTTAGGCCTCGATCACACCTAAAAAACATTTGTCTTGTCCGTGTCTTATGTCTTGTCCGTGTTTAATGGCCGCCCCCCCAATGCATTTCCAATGGAAGTCACATGGTTTGGCCAAACATTTTTGTTTGATGCGGGGGAGGGGGGCAGAACACAGCCATCAAACAAAAATGTTTGGTCAAACCATGTGACTTCTATTGGAAATGCATTGGGGCGGCCATTAAACACGGACAAGACACAAGACACGGACAAGACAGTCGTCTCAATAGTGTGATTGAGGCCTTCCTGTCCTCCATGTTACATAGGAGCACCGAGCAGCAGGCCTGTGGGGGGCGACAGAGACACAGGAGCACCGAGCAGCAGGCCTGTGGGGGGCGACAGAGACACAGGAGGACCGAGCAGCAGGCCTGTGGGGGGCGACAGAGACACAGGAGGACCGAGCAGCAGGCCTGTGGGGGGCGACAGAGACACAGGAGCACCGAGCAGCAGGCCTGTGGGGGGCGACAGAGACACAGGAGCACCGAGCAGCAGGCCTGTGGGGGGCGACAGAGACACAGGAGCACCGAGCAGCAGGCCTGTGGGGGGCGACAGAGACACAGGAGCACCGAGCAGCAGGCCTGTGGGGGGCGACAGAGAGCAGCAGGCCTGTGGGGGGCGACAGAGAGCAGCAGGCCTGTGGGGGGCGACAGAGACAAAGACATTACACCTTAACACAGTGGTTCCCAAAGTGGGGTCAGGGGACCCCCAGGGGTCCTTGAGGCAGTCCAAAGTGGGGTCCGGGGACCCCCAGGGGTCCTTCAGGCAGTCCAAAGTGGGGTCCGGGGACCCCCAGGGGTCCTTGAGGCAGTCCCATCTAAATGATAGTTTGTAACCAAATGGACCCTTATGGGTCTGTAACTCTGGAACAAATGTACACTCTCAGAGTTAAATTAATAAAGCAATAAGCCACGAGAGGTCTCAGGTTACCAGGTATTTTACAATGGCTGAGAGGCGTAGTTAGACTGAACTGTGTAGAAAAACATGGTGCTATTTTATCATGATCATCAGCAAGGACCAATTATATGAAGATAGGTTGAAAAGTGGTGAAGTGGTCCTTTAAGCATTTAGCAGACGTTCTTTTATCAAGAGCGACCTACAATAATAAGAAAAGGAAACACACACACATAGGATGCAGAGACAGTGTTAGTGCCTCAAGAAACTATAGGATCAACAATGTATTATTAGAAACTATAGGATCCATGAACAATGTAATAACCATCTGTACATTTGAAACTATAGCATACCAGGTACCAGGTAAATAAACTATAGCATACCAGGTACCAGGTAAATAAACTATAGCATACCAGGTACCAGGCAAATAAACTATAGCATACCAGGTACCAGGTAAATAAACTATAGCATACCAGGTACCAGGTAAATAAACTATAGCATACCAGGTACCAGGTAAATAAACTATAGCATACCAGGTACCAGGTAAATAAACTATAGCATACCAGGTACCAGGTAAATAAACTATAGCATACCAGGTACCAGGTAAATAAACTATAGCATACCAGGTACCAGGTAAATAAACTATAGCATACCAGGTACCAGGTAAATAAACTATAGCATACCAGGTACCAGGTAAATAAACTATAGCATACCAGGTACCAGGTAAATAAACTATAGCATACCAGGTACCAGGTAAATAAACTATAGCATACCAGGTACCAGGTAAATAAACTATAGCATACCAGGTATCAGGTAAATAAACTATAGCATACCAGGTACCAGGTAAATAAAATATAGCATACCAGGTACCAGGTAAATAAACTATAGCATACCAGGTACCAGGTAAATAAACTATAGCATACCAGGTACCAGGTAAATAAACTATAGCATACCAGGTACCAGGTAAATAAACTATAGCATACCAGGTACCAGGTAAATAAACTATAGCATACCAGGTACCAGGTAAATAAACAATGAACATCCACTTGTCCACAAACATACAGTCACTCAAATAGTAACACAGTGTTTACACTGCATTTAGTCTCTCTGATCTGATCCTGTGGTCCCGTAGGACACCTACTGGTTGATAAGAGGTACTGCCTGGAAGGCCAAATTCAATATCTCCCCTGCTGAGGCTTCCACTCGACAGAGATGATATGAAATCATTCTTTCAAAGACCTTTTTGGTGCTTTTCTGACTTTATTGATAAGAGAGGGGGGGGGGGGGGGGGGGATGATGTCAAATGGAATACAAGCACCTTAACCCATTTTGACCTGAGATCAGATTATAAAAATGTTTTCTACATCCTGACAGTTTTCTGAAAAAGCTATGTTTCTATGTCAGTCGTTCTTCGATTTTTCAAAAAATAGCAGACCTACAAGCTCGTAGCGCGCGCTTGTAGATCTGCTATTTTTCAATAGCTAAAGCATAACATAATGCTAACACCAAAAGGGGTTCCCGCCAAAAATGGGTTAATGAATTAAAATCATTGCGTGTACACTGTTTATACCCTACCTACACTGTTTACAGCAAATGACTTCGGTACATAGAAATACTGTTATGCCTATATAAACAGAGGAACTAACTTTAATTCAATTACATTTGAATAAATTGCTGCTACTTGTCGCAAATGCAAATGCAAAAACATTGAAATGCTGCTGTCAACTTTCAAAAGTGTAAAGCTAACGTCTCCTATATGGATGTATATTGTATAACTATCTCTGCCAGAAAATGCACAATCTTTTTATAGTTTCACAAGATATTACTCAAGTATTACTCAAAGTGTCAATGGAACACAGCTGTTTACACCTTTATTTTATTCCCATCTATATTCAATATTTATTTGTACATACTCTATCTCCATTGTCTTGTTCCACTTTTGCCACGTACGTTTTCTCATGCCAATAATGCTCCTTTGGATAGGCCTATCTCACAGCCCGCTTTCCACGCCCACTTCCGGTAGATAGTGGTGTCATTTAACATTAGCATTTACACGTTTTTTTCTCTGGAGAATCTAAGTACGTTTTCTAATGTAAAAATGTGACAGACCAATATTATTATGAAGCAAACAAGATGGTAAATCAGCTCGAACAGATAGAACAAACCTTACCTTGAGAAAACAAAAGTTGTAGACTTCTTAAATAACCTATGTTAACATGTAGTGTCTATGGAGTGACGTCACGCTATCACCACTAGCCCCGAAAGGGGGCGTAAAAAGGGGGCGGGGAAATTCTGTGAGATAGGCTTATTGTGAGAGAGAGAGGAATGACACACAGCAGAGGTCATCGGGATTCCAACCTGAAAGTGCTGTCAGGTTGCATTAGAGCTGGACCTGGATTAGATTAAACTCACTTTGCATTAGAGCTGGACCTGGATTAGATTAAACTCACTTTGCATTAGAGCTGGACCTGGATTAGATTAAACTCACTGTCAGGTTGCATTAGAGCTGGACCTGGATTAGATTAAACTCACTTTGCATTAGAGCTGGACCTGGATTAGATTAAACTCACTTTGCATTAGAGCTGGACCTGGATTAGATTAAACTCACTTTGCATTAGAGCTGGACCTGGATTAGATTAAACTCACTTTGCATTAGAGCTGGACCTGGATTAGATTAAACTCACTTTGCATTAGAGCTGGACCTGGATTAGATTAAACTCACTTTGCATTAGAGCTGGACCTGGATTAGATTAAACTCACTTTGCATTAGAGCTGGACCTGGATTAGATTAAACTCACTTTGCATTAGAGCTGGACCTGGATTAGATTAAACTCACTTTGCCACTCCATTTGCTAGTCGATTTGACATTCACTTTATGCATGTGCATACCCTCTATTACTTCAATTCATCAACTAGGATTCTTCACCGTGAAGGACCGTGAAGGACCGTGAAGGACCGTGAAGGACCATGAAGGACCGTGAAGGACCATGAAGGACCAAGGACCGTGAAGGACCATGAAGGACCGTGAAGGACCGTGAAGTGAAGGACCGTGAAGGACCGTGAAGGACCATGAAGGACTGTGAAGGACCGTGAAGGACCATGAAGGACTGTGAAGGACCATGAAGGACCGTGAAGGACCGTGAAGGACCGTGAAGGACCGTGAAGGACCGCGAAGGACCGTGAAGGACCGTGAAGGACCGCGAAGGACCGTGAAGGACCGCGAAGGACCGTGAAGGACCGTGAAGGACCGTGAAGGACCGCGAAGGACCGTGAAGGACCGTGAAGGAATGTGAAGGACCATGAAGGACAGTGAAGGACCATGAAGGACAGTGAAGGACCGTGAAGGACCATGAAGGACCGTGAAGGACCGTGAAGGACCGTGAAGGACCGTGAAGGAATGCAACACCGACAAAACTCTCTCTGTATTCAAGTGTTCACAGGCTGAGTTATTGATAGGGGGATACAGCGGTTCTGAAACGTTTTTAATGTCAACGTCGGTTATGCAATTAGGCCACAGGCTTTGAGAACTCTAGTTTAATGGGGGCCCAATCGATGACTGTCATTGTAATGCAAATGACAGAGAGATGTACTGTAGCTCTACTTAACTACTCTCAGCAATGTTGACCAAAGTTGGTAGATAAACTGACAGAGAGACCTACCTTTGAGTTGATGATTATTCTTTGTTTAAGTGTCATGCCTCCGAAGAAGCCCAGCCCATAATGGACTTACAGGAATGTTTGAGTGTTGAATGCTTAATGAACCACAATGGAAACAAGCCTGGCTATTTGTTGTATCCATTTGGAATGTTTTAACTCCTTCCATGTACCTTTAAATCGTCAAACTATTCAATCAATGAATCAAAGATAAAACAGTGAAGTGGCCTAAAGCAAATCAAATCGGAGGTCCTTCAAATGAAAAAATGTGGAGAATCAACCAAACTAAACGGCCAAGCATGTGATTCCTCTGTGTTCTCAGACCAATAGATAATATTCACCTTCAGAGGGATGTCGTATCCATAGCTGGATCTGAAGTTAGGCCTCTTCTCTGGCAACCTCAGACAGAGAGCGTGCAGAACTGCTATAGCCTGTACACAAACAGTTCAACCAATACATCCATCCATTAGGCTTGTTCAAGATAGCATTCTCTGTTGCTTTTATTTATTTCAAGGATACAGTACATCAAAGTGACCTGATGGAGGCAACAGATCTCCAGACGCCTCCCTTCCTAGGCCCTGCCACTCTCCCACTTTGTTAGGCTTTGTGCCAACTATGACATCACTGTGGCCTCTGTACTGACCTGCATGCTGGGTTTTAACAATGCACTGTTTACTAGTATGCTGTGTTAGGTTTAACCAACACACTGTGTACTAAAATGCTGAGTTTACAACACGCCGCTTACTAGTATGATGGGTAACAGCTTAACTAGTACACAGACTGTTGAGTTAATATTGTTTCCTGTTAACTATGCCCGGTGTGAGATGTGGTCACTGTGAGGCACAAATCCATGAGGTCAGGTCAGGTCGTAGATCAAAGTGTGCTGACTGTCTGTCAATCAACAATTGACAGACAGTCAATGGAGCTGATGATGGGCTGAGAAACTAAACAGAACTCACTGCTGACAACACAGAAACACGTGGTGTACCGAGAAGAGAACAGGTGTAGGCGTAAAATAAAAATAAAATAATATTGTGAAACACAAAGACAGAGGTGTTTACAAGAAAGGAAAGGAACAGAAACGGATACAATTTGCTTTATATTGAACCCACTAACGGTGCAGGCAGTACAGTCAGCTGATATGTCAACAGGCAGTACAGTCAGCTGATATGTCAACAGTTGAGAACCTTGAAGTTGAAACAAATGTTGCCGACAACGCCACAGATTTATGCGATGATGCATTTGTAACTAATGATGTGCCATCTGTATGTCATGAATCATGATTTGTACCATGATGAACAAATGTCACGAAGGTAATATCACAAGTGTATGTGAGCCGAGGATGTGTTTGTAACAAAACATGTTGAGATAAACACCAGGAAGGAAGGATAACAATGTTTTTGAGGACGTGAAAGATAAAGGACAAAAATGTGTTTCTACCAGGTGTTTATGGTAAAAGTTTTGCTCAAACTTTATTTGTTTCCTTGCCCCCTCCCACGCCTCTTCTTCCCTTTCTTATTTTCCTTGGAAAAATCTGAACTATGCACAAAAACGAATTTACTTGTAAAACTGTGATGTGACAATAAAGCTGTAAATGTCACACTAAAACTTGTGAGACGGTGGACACCTCATTCCATGGACATAAAACGTTAATTTTAGCCGGGAATGCCATTATGGAATCTAAAACAAAGTGCATCTGTGGTCTGGAAGATGGTTCTCTCTACTGGTACAACACAGTGAAGGACATGCATGCTGCTGAAAACAGCAGGAAATGTTTCCAAAGTCGATCCAGCCACATTCTACTGGCTAGATAAGGACTGTGCTGTCACTGTGACACAAGGTCTCAGATAGTCTGGCAGCAGAGGCCCAGGTAGAACCAAACACAACCATGTTCTTTCTTATCTTTAGGGTCTCCCATATATGAAATGGATTGTTGTGAAGTTTGGCTATTCTACACCTACCTCAATCTCTGAAAAAGGCAAATCCGAATAGGGCAAAGGGGACAAAAAAGCCTATAAGAATACTCGTATCTTCATAGAATTAGCTGAGGTATGAACCAGGTGTCTACCCTACATCACCAAAGAGTCAGATTGTAATTTACCTAAAGAAATACCTAAATATTGTCATTTAAACATACATTAATTTAGGTGGAAATTGTACTTTTGTGGTGAGGACTCCTGTACTTTCTCTCATTTACAAGAAAAGCATATATTCTAATATGCTATTGCATAGAATGCTATTAAACAATATCCAGTGGTTCTATGGAGTTATCTAGTACAGTTTTATTGCAAATAAGATTTCTTTAGACACACACATCCCCTGAAAAAGACAAATTAGGTAATTCTGAATGGGAGGTGATAGGTGATAGTAGGCCATACGTTAATAATGGTCATCATTTTTGGGGAGGGAAAGTCCAGAATATGAATAACCCAATAATGTAGTTCACCTCAAATTAGCCTACTAAAACAACATGTTACAACTATGATTATGTCTTCATGTACGTTAAAAAAAAACTTTAAATTGCATACTAGGAAAACATTGCTGTGGGAGATGCCAGTTTCAACATGTTCCACAGAACCCACACACACCTGACGTCACGTCATGTCATAGCACTGTGAGAGTCATGTTCTTTGACTTCATCAGCATCTTCAATATCATACATCCAGACTAGAGCATACATACTGTATGTACATACAGTGCATCACTGAAGCTGTCAGTGATGCAAGTGGATCTAGGCTTGGCTGCAGAGTAGACTATGTCACCAACACAACTCCCTGAGATACCATGTTGTCACCCTTACTGTTCACCCTCACCATGTCATGGATGACAATATGGAGGACAACAGAGCCTTGGTGGTAAGCTTCATAGGGTAGTGTGACGCACGCACGCACGCACGCACGCACGCACGCACGCACGCACGCACACACACACAGTATATTAGATCAGGACACAATAATTTAGATTAGGACATCATTTCAATTGGTAATTAATTTAAAGAAAATGCATGTGACTTAGAAACTTGGTTGGTGGTTTAGGACAATCTCTTTTTTTCCATCCATGTTTCTGCATGTATTTAAATTTGAATTGGTGTGATGTATGTGTGACTGTGCCTCATAAATTGTAGTACAGAATTTGGAGTTGCTCCTTCTTTAATTATTAAGAATGATTGGGACGAGGCCCCTCACTCTGTGAGTGCTGGACGAGGCCCCTCACTCTGTGAGTGCTGGACGAGGCCCCTCACTCTGTGAGTGCTGGTTTTCTTCTCTTGTTTAAACCATTTAGACATTAGGACAATTCAAAAAAAAAAAAAAAGACTAGTTTTCTGAAAACCTTATGTTTCTATGTCAGTGGTGCTCAACCTTTTTCATGTCAAGGACCCCCAGATTTATCTGAATTTGGCCGTGGACCCCCATCTGAAAATATATTGTTCCAGGGACAAAAAGCAAAGATTTTACTTAAAAACGTATATATATATTATAAGATTTGCGCCACAATTTTGTGATTTTTCAAAAATGGCAATCTACAAGCTCGTAGCTTGTAGATCTGCTATTTTTCAATAGCTAAAGTATAACATAATAATGCTTAAAAAACCAAAAGGGGTTCCCGTCCAGAATGGGTTAAAAATGTCTTTCCCGAGCGTGCAAGGGTAAAATGGTCAAAGTGATGGAGACGAGCTGGAGTCGTGCATGCTGCCTTCTTTTAGGACAAAATCTCAAAAGCGTTTGTGTCCCTCAGTGTAAAGTAAACTGTGCCAAATGGCGCAGTACATTAAAATGGCCTGTTGGGGGCAACGGATCTCCAGAGAGACATTTCCAAATTCCATCTCTCTCCCAATTTGCAACAGCCTGTTTCCAGCCCTGAAACGCTACAATTAAAAAATATGTCCTGGCGATAGGTTACATAAAAATGTTACCATCTATTATGAACTGTTTATTCAGACGAAACCACCCGTTCCCTTCTTTGATCACACGACTCATTTCACACACACACACACACACACACACACACACACACACACACACACACACACACACACACACACACACACACACACACACACACACACACACACACACACAACACTCCTCATTCCTTACATGACTATCTCTTCTTGTTGCATAGTTTCAATACATACTAGTTATACTATGCAGATGTACAGTGTTATTTATTTTTTTAGTTGGTCGGCATCTCAAAAGGGGGGCCTGTTGAAGGTCACAACCCGGGATATCGTTTTAAAATTATAGCTAAACATGTACTCATTGTCAGTCAACAGTATCAAAATTTATCAATCAACAATATAGAATTGTACACTCCCTCTAAACTTGCATAATGGAATATTTGATAAGGTCTTGATAAGATATTTGTCATACTGCACAGAGCAACCAAAGGTATGGCACTCCCACTTCCTATCTTCCTAAAAAATCACACCCGTGTGAACTGAGTGGTGTAAGGTTTTATATAGCATGATCAGCTGTGGTCTGACGTAGAAAAAATGAGCATGGTTGCTATGTTCAAAATCATTTCTGACGTAATGAAATCACACCCGGATGTGATTTCACAACTGGCTTTTTTTGTGCAGAAAAAATGAGCATGGTTGCTACGGTCATCCAGTTCACCCGGGTGTGATTTAATTACGTCAGAAATTATTTTGAACATAGCAACCATGCTCGTTTTTTCTGCACAAAAAAGCCAGTTGTAGGAGTGGTTTACACCACTCAAAGAAATCCACCGTGGAGCGCTTGTTTAATAGAACCTGCGTGTGCAGGTGTGCACACGCAGGTAAAACCTTAAAAACCCATTTTGTATATGATTGATTGATTGATTCTTTATCATATATGATGTATTACCATGATTTTGTTCTTGCTTACTGTAAATGGCTCTGGATTAAGGGAATCTGCTAAATGCCAAAATTGTAAATTGTATGTTTGCATGTATGGGCTGTCAAGGGCTGGTATTGCAACTCTACATTGTAGAAATTAAAACTAGGATCTAATAGTTGCATGTGGCTAGGTTCCGGGGACCCCCAGGGCAGGAGTTAGAATATCCGCAATTTGCAACTCTAGATTTTTTGAGTGGTGTAAACCACTCCTACAACTGGCTTTGTTTGTGCAGAAAAAATGAGCATGGTTGCTATGTTCACCCGGGTGTGATTTCATTACGTCAGACATAACTGGCTTTGTTTGTGCAGAAAAAATGAGCATGGTTGCTATGTTCACCCTGTTCACCCGGGTGTGATTTCATTACGTCAGACAGGCCTTACACCACTCAGTTCACACGGGTGTGATTTTTTTATAATGGGATGAAATTATGAATCTAGAGTTGCAATAGCCTCCATTGACTCCCCACTCATCCAATTTGCTTTTGTGATCTGCTTGTATTAAACGACGTTAAACTTACCAACATTGCAGCTCTAGGCCAAGCTTGAATTATCCTCTTTCAAGTTGCCAAGCTTTTGTTTCACAAAAATCAACCGTAGACATGTTAATATGTTATGAGCTACTTTCTGTCAAGAAATTCTCTGCAGGAGATTATTTTTCGAAGTGTTGGAGTTTGGAAGCACTCGTCGAAGTCACTGAACGGCCCTGCGTACCACTTGTTTCGCATTTGCACATAATGCAGGAGGCAGCAGCGCAACCCGTTAATAAAAAACGAGTGCTTCCAAACTCCAACACTTAGAAAAAGAATCACCTGCAGAGAATTTCTTGACAGAAAGTAGCTCATAACATGTCTACGGTGGATTGTTATGAAACAAAAGCTTGGCAGATTGAAAGAGGATAATTCAAGCTTTCCCTACAGTTGCAATGTTGGTGAGTTTAATGTCTTATACAAGCAGATCACAAAAGCAAATTGGATGAGTGGGGAGTCAATGGAGGGTATTGCAACTCTAGATTCATCCCATTATTAAAAAGAATCTAGAGTTGCAGCTGCATCAGAAATTCCATAACAACATACTAATTCATACTATACTATGCCAAATTGTTTTTTTTACATAAGTGTCACTTTTGTGACACTTATGTAAAAATAAAAACCTTTAATATTACATGAAATGCATTCTAAATTATGTAAATATTACACTATGCAACAGCTAGTGTACACTGAACTCTACACTTGAATTCCCCCACAATGCAAAGCCATATCTGCAATAACATGGTAGAAAAATAGCACACTAATAAGTGATTACTAGCAGGTTGTGTAGTTTTGGCAGCCCATAATATCTTAATTGGTTAACCAATAATAGCTCATCATTATAACAAAGTGACAATGATGGCTGTCTGACAGACAAACAGTCATAACTTTATGTGCATCATGTTTCAAGACCTATTTGGGTTGCTTATAGTTTTAGTAATGCTGTATGTTACTAGATAAACGAACGTTTGTATTTTCTTCTTCTACTGTCTGTCTGCTTGCTTTCCACTTCTGAACCACTCAACCACCTCACCTAACCTAGCCTAGCCAAGCCTGGACAAAGTTAGTATAAAATTTCCCTCGGATCAGGACTTGCAGATTTTTTTACATTATTATTTTTGTTTAATTAAGTGTTAAGTGTTAAGTGTTCACAGGCTGAGTTATTGATAGGGGGATACAGCGGTTCTGAAACGTGTTTAATGTCAACGTCGGTTATGCAATTAGGCCACAGGCTTTGAGAACTCTAGTTTAATGGGGGCCCAATCGATGACTGTCATTGTAATGCAAATGACAGAGAGATGTACTGTAGCTCTACTTAACTACTCTCAGCAATGTTGACCAAAGTTGGTAGATAAACTGACAGAGAGACCTACCTTTGAGTTGATGATTATTCTTTGTTTAAGTGTCATGCCTCCGAAGAAGCCCAGCCCATAATGGACTTACAGGAATGTTTGAGTGTTGAATGCTTAATGAACCACAATGGAAACAAGCCTGGCTATTTGTTGTATCCATTTGGAATGTTTTAACTCCTTCCATGTACCTTTAAATCGTCAAACTATTCAATCAATGAATCAAAGATAAAACAGTGAAGTGGCCTAAAGCAAATCAAATCGGAGGTCCTTCAAATGAAAAAATGTGGAGAATCAACCAAACTAAACGGCCAAGCATGTGATTCCTCTGTGTTCTCAGACCAATAGATAATATTCACCTTCAGAGGGATGTCGTATCCATAGCTGGATCTGAAGTTAGGCCTCTTCTCTGGCAACCTCAGACAGAGAGCGTGCAGAACTGCTATAGCCTGTACACAAACAGTTAAACAAATACATCCATCCATTAGCATGCTGGGTTTTAACAATGCACTGTTTACTAGTATGCTGTGTTAGGTTTAACCAACACACTGTGTACTAAAATGCTGAGTTTACAACACGCCGCTTACTAGTATGATGGGTAACAGCTTAACTAGTACACAGACTGTTGAGTTAATATTGTTTCCTGTTAACTATGCCCGGTGTGAGATCTGGTCACTGTGAGGCACAAATCCATAAGGTCAGGTCAGATCAAAGTGTGCTGACTGTCTGTCAATCAACAATTGACAGACAGTCAATGGAGCTGATGATGGGCTGAGAAACTAAACAGAACTCACTGCTGACAACACAGAAACACGTGGTGTACCGAGAAGAGAACAGGTGTAGGCGTAAAATAAAAATAAAATAATATTGTGAAACACAAAGACAGAGGTGTTTACAAGAAAGGAAAGGAACAGAAATGGATACAATTTGCTTTATATTGAACCCACCAAACGGTGCAGGCAGTACAGTCAGCTGATATGTCAACAGTTGTAAACAGGCAGTACAGTCAGCTGATATGTCAACAGTTGAGAACCTTGAAGTTGAAACAAATGTTGCCGACAACGCTACAGATTTATGCGATGATGCATTTGTAACTAATGATGTGCCATCTGTATGTCATGAATCATGATTTGTACCATGATGAACAAATGTCACCGAAGGTAATATCACAAGTGTATGTGAGCCGAGGATGTGTTTGTAACAAAACATGTTGAGATAAACACCAGGAAGGAAGGATAACAATGTTTTTGAGGACGTGAAAGATGAGGGACAAAAATGTGTTTCTACCAGGTGTTTATGGTAAAAGTTTTGCTCAAACCCTCCCACGCCTCTTCTTCCCTTTCTTATTTCCCTTGGAAAAATCTGAACTATGCACAAAAACGAATTTACTTGTAAAACTGTGATGTGACAATAAAGCTGTAAATGTCACACTAAAACTTGTGACAGTGATTTGTCAAAGACGGTGGACACCTCATTCCATGGACATTAAACGTTAATTTTAGCCGGGAATGCCATTATGGAATCTAAAACAAAGTGCATCTGTGGTCTGGAAGATGGTTCTCTCTACTGGTACAACACAGTGAAGGACATGCATGCTGCTGAAAACAGCAGGAAATGTTTCCAAAGTCGATCCAGCCACATTCTACTGGCTAGATAAGGACTGTGCTGTCACTGTGACACAAGGTCTCAGATAGTCTGGCAGCAGAGGCCCAGGTAGAACCAAACACAACCATGTTCTTTCTTATCTTTAGGGTCTCCCATATATGAAATGGATTGTTGTGAAGTTTGGCTATTCTACACCTACCTCAATCTCTGAAAAAGGCAAATCCGAATAGGGCAAAGGGGACAAAAAAGCCTATAAGAATACTCGTATCTTCATAGAATTAGCTGAGGTATGAACCAGGTGTCTACCCTACATCACCAAAGAGTCAGATTGTAATTTACCTAAAGAAATACCTAAATATTGTCATTTAAACATACATTAATTTAGGTGGAAATTGTACTTTTGTGGTGAGGACTCCTGTACTTTCTCTCATTTACAAGAAAAGCATATATTCTAATATGCTATTGCATAGAATGCTATTAAACAATATCCAGTGGTTCTATGGAGTTATCTAGTACAGTTTTATTGCAAATAAGATTTCTTTAGACACACACATCCCCTGAAAAAGACAAATTAGGTAATTCTGAATGGGAGGTGATAGGTGATAGTAGGCCATACGTTAATAATGGTCATCATTTTTGGGGAGGGAAAGTCCAGAATATGAATAACCCAATAATGTAGTTCACCTCAAATTAGCCTACTAAAACAACATGTTACAACTATGATTATGTCTTCATGTACGTTAAAAAAAAACTTTAAATTGCATACTAGGAAAACATTGCTGTGGGAGATGCCAGTTTCAACATGTTCCACAGAACCCACATCATAGCACTGTGAGAGTCATGTTCTTTGACTTCATCAGCATCTTCAATATCATACATCCAGACTAGAGCATACATACTGTATGTACATACAGTGCATCACTGAAGCTGTCAGTGATGCAAGTGGATCTAGGCTTGGCTGCAGAGTAGACTATGTCACCAACACAACTCCCTGAGATACCATGTTGTCACCCTTACTGTTCACCCTCACCATGTCATGGATGACAATATGGAGGACAACAGAGCCTTGGTGGTAAGCTTCATAGGGTAGTGTGACGCACGCACGCACGCACGCACGCACGCACGCACGCACGCACACACACACGCACACACACACAGTATATTAGATCAGGACACAATAATTTAGATTAGGACATCATTTCAATTGGTAATTAATTTAAAGAAAATGCATGTGACTTAGAAACTTGGTTGGTGGTTTAGGACAATCTCTTTTTTTCCATCCATGTTTCTGCATGTATTTAAATTTGAATTGGTGTGATGTATGTGTGACTGTGCCTCATAAATTGTAGTACAGAATTTGGAGTTGCTCCTTCTTTAATTATTAAGAATGATTGGGACGAGGCCCCTCACTCTGTGAGTGCTGGTTTTCTTCTCTCGTTTAAACCATTTAGACATTAGGACAATTCTAAAAAAAAAAAAAAAGACTAGTTTTCTGAAAACCTTATGTTTCTATGTCAGTGGTGCTCAACCTTTTTCATGTCAAGGACCCCCAGATTTATCTGAATTTGGCCGTGGACCCCCATCTGAAAATATATTGTTCCAGGGACAAAAAGCAAAGATTTTACTTAAAAACGTATATATATATTATAAGATTTGCGCCACAATTTTGTGATTTTTCAAAAATGGCAATCTACAAGCTCGTAGCTTGTAGATCTGCTATTTTTCAATAGCTAAAGTATAACATAATAATGCTTAAAAAACCAAAAGGGGTTCCCGTCCAGAATGGGTTAAAAATGTCTTTCCCGAGCGTGCAAGGGTAAAATGGTCAAAGTGATGGAGACGAGCTGGAGTCGTGCATGCTGCCTTCTTTTAGGACAAAATCTCAAAAGCGTTTGTGTCCCTCAGTGTAAAGTAAACTGTGCCAAATGGCGCAGTACATTAAAATGGCCTGTTGGGGGCAACGGATCTCCAGAGAGACATTTCCAAATTCCATCTCTCTCCCAATTTGCAACAGCCTGTTTCCAGCCCTGAAACGCTACAATTAAAAAATATGTCCTGGCGATAGGTTACATAAAAATGTTACCATCTATTATGAACTGTTTATTCAGACGAAACCACCCGTTCCCTTCTTTGATCACACGACTCATTTCACACACACACACACACACACACACACACACACACACACACACACACACACACACACACACACACACACACACACACACACACACACACACACACACACACACACACACACACACACACACACACACACACACACACACACACACACACACACACACACACACACACACACACACAACACTCCTCATTCCTTACATGACTATCTCTTCTTGTTGCATAGTTTCAATACATACTAGTTATACTATGCAGATGTACAGTGTTATTTATTTTTTTAGTTGGTCGGCATCTCAAAAGGGGGGCCTGTTGAAGGTCACAACCCGGGATATCGTTTTAAAATTATAGCTAAACATGTACTCATTGTCAGTCAACAGTATCAAAATTTATCAATCAACAATATAGAATTGTACACTCCCTCTAAACTTGCATAATGGAATATTTGATAAGGTCTTGATAAGATATTTGTCATACTGCACAGAGCAACCAAAGGTATGGCACTCCCACTTCCTATCTTCCTAAAAAATCACACCCGTGTGAACTGAGTGGTGTAAGGTTTTATATAGCATGATCAGCTGTGGTCTGACGTAGAAAAAATGAGCATGGTTGCTATGTTCAAAATCATTTCTGACGTAATGAAATCACACCCGGATGTGATTTCACAACTGGCTTTTTTTGTGCAGAAAAAATGAGCATGGTTGCTACGGTCATCCAGTTCACCCGGGTGTGATTTAATTACGTCAGAAATTATTTTGAACATAGCAACCATGCTCGTTTTTTCTGCACAAAAAAGCCAGTTGTAGGAGTGGTTTACACCACTCAAAGAAATCCACCGTGGAGCGCTTGTTTAATAGAACCTGCGTGTGCAGGTGTGCACACGCAGGTAAAACCTTAAAAACCCATTTTGTATATGATTGATTGATTGATTCTTTATCATATATGATGTATTACCATGATTTTGTTCTTGCTTACTGTAAATGGCTCTGGATTAAGGGAATCTGCTAAATGCCAAAATTGTAAATTGTATGTTTGCATGTATGGGCTGTCAAGGGCTGGTATTGCAACTCTACATTGTAGAAATTAAAACTAGGATCTAATAGTTGCATGTGGCTAGGTTCCGGGGACCCCCAGGGCAGGAGTTAGAATATCCGCAATTTGCAACTCTAGATTTTTTGAGTGGTGTAAACCACTCCTACAACTGGCTTTGTTTGTGCAGAAAAAATGAGCATGGTTGCTATGTTCACCCGGGTGTGATTTCATTACGTCAGACATAACTGGCTTTGTTTGTGCAGAAAAAATGAGCATGGTTGCTATGTTCACCCTGTTCACCCGGGTGTGATTTCATTACGTCAGACAGGCCTTACACCACTCAGTTCACACGGGTGTGATTTTTTTATAATGGGATGAAATTATGAATCTAGAGTTGCAATAGCCTCCATTGACTCCCCACTCATCCAATTTGCTTTTGTGATCTGCTTGTATTAAACGACGTTAAACTTACCAACATTGCAGCTCTAGGCCAAGCTTGAATTATCCTCTTTCAAGTTGCCAAGCTTTTGTTTCACAAAAATCAACCGTAGACATGTTAATATGTTATGAGCTACTTTCTGTCAAGAAATTCTCTGCAGGAGATTATTTTTCGAAGTGTTGGAGTTTGGAAGCACTCGTCGAAGTCACTGAACGGCCCTGCGTACCACTTGTTTCGCATTTGCACATAATGCAGGAGGCAGCAGCGCAACCCGTTAATAAAAAACGAGTGCTTCCAAACTCCAACACTTAGAAAAAGAATCACCTGCAGAGAATTTCTTGACAGAAAGTAGCTCATAACATGTCTACGGTGGATTGTTATGAAACAAAAGCTTGGCAGATTGAAAGAGGATAATTCAAGCTTTCCCTACAGTTGCAATGTTGGTGAGTTTAATGTCTTATACAAGCAGATCACAAAAGCAAATTGGATGAGTGGGGAGTCAATGGAGGGTATTGCAACTCTAGATTCATCCCATTATTAAAAAGAATCTAGAGTTGCAGCTGCATCAGAAATTCCATAACAACATACTAATTCATACTATACTATGCCAAATTGTTTGTTTTTTTTACATAAGTGACACTTGTGTAAAAATAAAAACCTTTAATATTACATGAAATGCATTCTAAATTATGTAAATATTACACTATGCAACAGCTAGTGTACACTGAACTCTACACTTGAATTCCCCCACAATGCAAAGCCATATCTGCAATAACATGGTAGAAAAATAGCACACTAATAAGTGATTACTAGCAGGTTGTGTAGTTTTGGCAGCCCATAATATCTTAATTGGTTAACCAAAATAGCTCATCATTATAACAAAGTGACAATGATGGCTGTCTGACAGACAAACAGTCATAACTTTATGTGCATCATGTTTCAAGACCTATTTGGGTTGCTTATAGTTTTAGTAATGCTGTATGTTACTAGATAAACGAACGTTTGTATTTTCTTCTTCTACTGTCTGTCTGCTTGCTTTCCACTTCTGAACCACTCAACCACCTCACCTAACCTAGCCTAGCCAAGCCTGGACAAAGTTAGTATAAAATTTCCCTCGGATCAGGACTTGCAGATTTTTTTACATTATTATTTTTGTTTAATTAAGTGTTAAGTGTTAAGTGTTCACAGGCTGAGTTATTGATAGGGGGATACAGCGGTTCTGAAACGTGTTTAATGTCAACGTCGGTTATGCAATTAGGCCACAGGCTTTGAGAACTCTAGTTTAATGGGGGCCCAATCGATGACTGTCATTGTAATGCAAATGACAGAGAGATGTACTGTAGCTCTACTTAACTACTCTCAGCAATGTTGACCAAAGTTGGTAGATAAACTGACAGAGAGACCTACCTTTGAGTTGATGATTATTCTTTGTTTAAGTGTCATGCCTCCGAAGAAGCCCAGCCCATAATGGACTTACAGGAATGTTTGAGTGTTGAATGCTTAATGAACCACAATGGAAACAAGCCTGGCTATTTGTTGTATCCATTTGGAATGTTTTAACTCCTTCCATGTACCTTTAAATCGTCAAACTATTCAATCAATGAATCAAAGATAAAACAGTGAAGTGGCCTAAAGCAAATCAAATCGGAGGTCCTTCAAATGAAAAAATGTGGAGAATCAACCAAACTAAACGGCCAAGCATGTGATTCCTCTGTGTTCTCAGACCAATAGATAATATTCACCTTCAGAGGGATGTCGTATCCATAGCTGGATCTGAAGTTAGGCCTCTTCTCTGGCAACCTCAGACAGAGAGCGTGCAGAACTGCTATAGCCTGTACACAAACAGTTCAACCAATACATCCATCCATTAGGCTTGTTCAAGATAGCATTCTCTGTTGCTTTTATTTATTTCAAGGATACAGTACATCAAAGTGACCTGATGGAGGCAACAGATCTCCAGACGCCTCCCTTCCTAGGCCCTGCCACTCTCCCACTTTGTTAGGCTTTGTGCCAACTATGACATCACTGTGGCCTCTGTACTGACCTGCATGCTGGGTTTTAACAATGCACTGTTTACTAGTATGCTGTGTTAGGTTTAACCAACACACTGTGTACTAAAATGCTGAGTTTACAACACGCCGCTTACTAGTATGATGGGTAACAGCTTAACTAGTACACAGACTGTTGAGTTAATATTGTTTCCTGTTAACTATGCCCGGTGTGAGATGTGGTCACTGTGAGGCACAAATCCATAAGGTCAGGTCAGGTCGTAGATCAAAGTGTGCTGACTGTCTGTCAATCAACAATTGACAGACAGTCAATGGAGCTGATGATGGGCTGAGAAACTAAACAGAACTCACTGCTGACAACACAGAAACACGTGGTGTACCGAGAAGAGAACAGGTGTAGGCGTAAAATAAAAATAAAATAATATTGTGAAACACAAAGACAGAGGTGTTTACAAGAAAGGAAAGGA
The DNA here is from genome assembly GCF_951216825.1 of Electrona antarctica. Taxonomy (NCBI): domain Eukaryota; kingdom Metazoa; phylum Chordata; class Actinopteri; order Myctophiformes; family Myctophidae; genus Electrona; species Electrona antarctica. The sequence continues at coordinate 3,944,684 of NC_136799.1, read as the reverse complement.
ACAGAAATGGATACAATTTGCTTTATATTGAACCCACCAAACGGTGCAGGCAGTACAGTCAGCTGATATGTCAACAGTTGTAAACAGGCAGTACAGTCAGCTGATATGTCAACAGTTGTAAACAGGCAGTACAGTCAGCTGATATGTCAACAGTTGAGAACCTTGAAGTTGAAACAAATGTTGCCGACAACGCTACAGATTTATGCGATGATGCATTTGTAACTAATGATGTGCCATCTGTATGTCATGAATCATGATTTGTACCATGATGAACAAATGTCACCGAAGGTAATATCACAAGTGTATGTGAGCCGAGGATGTGTTTGTAACAAAACATGTTGAGATAAACACCAGGAAGGAAGGATAACAATGTTTTTGAGGACGTGAAAGATGAGGGACAAAAATGTGTTTCTACCAGGTGTTTATGGTAAAAGTTTTGCTCAAACCCTCCCACGCCTCTTCTTCCCTTTCTTATTTTCCTTGGAAAAATCTGAACTATGCACAAAAACGAATTTACTTGTAAAACTGTGATGTGACAATAAAGCTGTAAATGTCACACTAAAACTTGTGACAGTGATTTGTCAAAGACGGTGGACACCTCATTCCATGGACATTAAACGTTAATTTTAGCCGGGAATGCCATTATGGAATCTAAAACAAAGTGCATCTGTGGTCTGGAAGATGGTTCTCTCTACTGGTACAACACAGTGAAGGACATGCATGCTGCTGAAAACAGCAGGAAATGTTTCCAAAGTCGATCCAGCCACATTCTACTGGCTAGATAAGGACTGTGCTGTCACTGTGACACAAGTTCTCAGATAGTCTGGCAGCAGAGGCCCAGGTAGAACCAAACACAACCATGTTCTTTCTTATCTTTAGGGTCTCCCATATATGAAATGGATTGTTGTGAAGTTTGATTTGGGGCAAAATGTTTTTTTTGGCTATTCTTTAGTTTACACCTACCCCAATCTCTGAAAAAGGCAAATCCAAATAGGGCAAAGGGGACAAAGAAAGCCTATAACTTGAGAATGCTCACTCGTATCTTCATAAGATTAGCTGAGGTATGAACCAGGTGTCTACCCTACGTCACTAAACAGTCAGATTGTAATTTACCTAAAGAAATACTTATAGAGAGATGACTTCCGCACACCCGGTAGGTTTGGAGCAGGTGCGATGATGACGAGGCATATACAATGTGAAAGGAGGGACACCCGCACACCGCCACTTGGGTTCAGAGCATTTTATTAAAGCAACGCTTCCTCAGGCTTAATTCAAGAATGGGCTGACATGGTCACTAAATACATTTCAGAAAGTCTAAACAACCAATCAAAATGCATGCAATTATCTCAACAGTTAACAGCTGTGAAAAACCTTGTCACGTGACTTAAGGTGCAGTGTTTCTGTGAACATTCCTCATATACCATTGTCAATAGCAGAAAACAATAATTCCCGGGAAAAAAAGAAATATACATAAATGTCATGCCAAATAACATACAAGGAAGACATAGTTAGATAAGCAAATAAATGTCAAATGTAAGATCCTACTCTGTAAGAGTGGAAAAGAATAAAAAAATAAATAAAAACATAGCACCTGAAGTGCCTATAATACCGGCTGGTCAAGAAGTTCAGATCAACAGCTTTTATAGCATAACATTTAATAGGAGTTCATCATTAAGCCCTTTAGGGTGTAAGGTTTGTAGAGTGTGGATCCAGTAGGCCTCATGTTGTTTTAACAGGGTATCGTGGTTACCACCTCTTCTTGGAAGTTTGACTTGTTCTATACCAACAAAGCGAAAAGTGGAGATGTCATGTTTAAGATCATTGAAATGCACTGCAACAGGGTATTCACGGTCATTTCTTCTGATCTGATTCTTATGTTCACTCATTCTCTGTTTTAACTGTCTAGTAGTTTTGCCTACAGTATGTATGCTAAACCACAGGGACACACAAACAGATCCCCTTCTCCTTAATGAAGTTGACCTTTTCCTGGTGTAATTGTCCTTCAAACTGTGTGCACTCGTCCAATGTGTGACTGCTCCTGTTGCAGTATAAACACACGTGTTGATGAATGGAGGAATGTGTATCATCATGTACCATCCCCCCAGACTTTACTTCTCCTTCCATTAACACTGCATTTGCAGAATAGGTGCCTCCTCTGTGCTCCTTCAGACCCTTCATCCGGCCTGGAGGAGCTGCACCTCTGTTGGAAGAGGCGAATGGCGTGTCCTGGATGTTGCCAAACAATGGATCGGAAACAATTCTGACCTGCTTTTCAATAAATTGAACGAGATCACTAAACATGGCCCTATGACCTCGTCGCTCCTGTAGGTCACAGGCAGTGCTTCTCCATTTTTCTCGAAACTTATATGGCAACTTTAAAACAATGTTCCTCATGTTACATGGCATGTCCAATTCTCTCATATGCGTGATCTGCTCTGTTGCATTACAGCACCCACGTAGAAAGAGGGAAAATGCTTGCAATGCCTTGACAGCTTCACTTTTGATGGGTTCCCAACTGAAAGCTTTCTCCATATATGCAGAAGTGATTTTTTGTTCATTTCCAAAGTGCTCTTTCAAAAGACCTTTTGCTCTTAGATATCCTTGTTGAGGAGGCAGATGCTGACAGCTATGCACTCCTTTGGCTGACGTGCAAGCAGTCACACCATTTTCAAAAGCTTGCATGAAAGCAAAATATTCAAGAGGGTCACCATCAAACACAGGAATGTGTCTCACTGGAAGAGCAGATGAGAGATTCTGTTGAACTAATAAAGAGGTTATTTCATTCTGTTTTTGCATTATTTTGACAATGTCATTCTGACTGTGATCATTCTGGCTGTTATCATACAGCACTGGGGCTTGAGAAACAATGTCATTCTGACTGATCATTCTGGCTGTTATCATACAGCACTGGGGCTTGAGAAACAAGCACTGTGGCCTGAGAAACATGCCCTGGCATCGGCTCTGCGAGTGTCTTTGTGCTGATGTAGTAGAAACCCTGGGTAACATTTGAGTGTCATCATAAGCTGGAATTGTTCCTTGAACCTGGGAATAGACAGTTTGTGAATTTGTAATTTGCATGTTGGGTCTTTCTTTGGGCCGGACAACCTGTGGGAGGAGCTGCAGAGTCAGTTACAGTCATATTATCAACCTTTGCAGGATCATAAACAGTTGCATTAGGATTGAGCAGCCTCATGAAGCCACCTTTTCACATCCTCCTCAAATTCACAGTAGTAGTAAGTAGCCTTGCCGAGCCATGAGGACCATAGGGCAGGAGCCTATCTCCTGTTTCTGTAGCGTGAGGCAGCTTGATGTACAAGTACACCCCCTGGACATGACGCTAGTATGTCGCAGGGACTTACCCCCAATCCAACCCTTGATGCCGAGTGTCAAGTAGGGAGGCATTGGGTCCCATTTTTAGAGTCTTTGGTATGACCCGGCCGGGGATTGAACCCCAACCTCCCAGTCTCAGGAGGTTGGGGTCACTCTAACCACAAGGCCACTGAGATGGTCAAATTCACAGTACTTTCTCTTTTTTCGTTCAAACCATTCCTTTTGCTCATTAACCTCCTCCTCAGTCAGAGGCAACCTCAAAAATGCATCATACGCATGGCTCATTTCATCAAAGCATGTTTTCACAGTGTTCATTTCAGATTGCATTTTTGTGACATTCTCAGTAGAATTCATAAGCCCTCTGACTTTATCAATGCACTGGCCAGTGCGTGTGCTTTTTGTCTTCAAAAGTCGTTTGTGTCACTAAAGTCCGGCAGTGACAAAACATCAATCATAATAACGGACGGCAATGCAGAAAACTTGTCACCAATAAAAGTCAGACAGTGACAAAACATTACAAATAAAACAATGGACGGTAGTGCAGCAAATGTCAGCAACGTGTCACCAATAAAAGGTAGCAGTGAGTGACACACGAAAATAAAATAAAAAAGACTGTGTGCAGGGTGGGTGCAGCCAGGGCATCCTTCAAAAGTGTGACCGTGGTGTAATACCAACTTGTGCCAAACGGGGGCGAGTGACACTTGTGAGTAACTTGTAGCACCTATAAGGCACTATAGCAAAATCTGGACTAGTTATTGTGTAGGTTCGACTGCTGGAGCTATGGGGAGTGCTTAAATGAGACTAAGATACAAGGAGGTTAAATGTTAAATGATTGCCGGCAGTTATATTGAAAAACAATAAACAAACATACAAACATACAATATGGAAAACAAATAAATTGGTACCAACTCTTAAATAGCAAATGCTTGGCCACTTTCAATTCTCACAGTTCACTGTGTCTTTCTATTTTGGGTGCACCCTTCTAACTTGAATCCTCAGTTATCTCCTTTAAACCTTCAACTCAAGTTTTGTTTCTTTCCAGTTCAATCAAATGATCAAAATAGGACAATAAAATATTCAAACATCCACCCTTTACAATAAGTAATAATTGACCACTCAGTCACTGTTCTCCCAATGATGAACAAGGTAAGGTAAGTATGCAAAATCAGTATACGTGTTATGGTTCAGAGTTCCAAGGATAAACCATCCAGGTATGTATCAGTATGTGTCAAAGTTCCATATGGATTCCAAAACTGTAAGTATCAGAGTTCCAATTCATGGGGAACGTGTGTGCATGCGTGTGCGCGAATGGAGATAGGGGGAATTGGGATTACTGCAGCTGAGAGTGGGGGAGTCTGCAGATTACGCCTAGAGTGCAGTAGTCTGTCCAGTGGTCACCAGCGTATGGGGGAACACTCGCTGTCGATCAACCTCTAGATCCTGGTGGGAAGCTCGCCATCTATTGGAATGGTCAACTGGAAAACGATCCAATCCAACAAAAAACCTGACCTGTCATCAGACAGTGTCAGAGAAATCTAATCAGTATCAAAGTATCAACTGTATGTTGTCTAGAAAGTTTTTAACCATGAAATATGCATTACATGAACTTTTTTAAATGAAAACAAATGAAATACTGTATGCAACAACCTGTGCATTTTTAACCTTTGTACATACTTTCTTTCAACATGTATTTTAAACAAAAACATCTTGACATGTCATGATCAGTACACTCTTGTATAAAGTGCATCATGAAATGGATTACATCCATTTAGTAAACAAACATAAACTTATTGTATTACACTCTCAAAGTGTTCACTTGCAAAGTGCAAAAATAACAATATCCCTTCATTGAAAATAAATGAACTGTCTCACCGATTATGTGTGAAACAGGCTGGGCACAAACAATGCAATGGCTGCCCCAGTGAATCCACAATGGTTTCTAGAAATAAACAACACCACTCATCAAAAACCAAAGTAACTTTAACTCATAAGATGTGGTGAGTTACCTTGCTTCGCTGTGGTTTGTACTCATAGAACTCTTCTAGAATCACACTTTTCCTCTCTCTGTTCTGTGCTCTTCTCATGTGCTGTGCACTGCTGTTTGGCTTTTTTTCTGTCTCTAACCTCAACAGCTGAACTGACTCAGTTCAATTGGGCTTGATTAGTGCAGCACTGCAGGTAGAAGATAATCACTGCTTCAACAGGTTGCTGTGTGGCTGGAACAGCATATCAGCCAGGCCTAAACTGACTGCTGATTGGTGGAACCACATGTCACTCTGTCTCTGATATTTAGTGATTTTTAGATAGTTTAACAAATATCTGCACCACTCAGTGGTTAGGTTTTAGACAGGGTCACTAAACATAGTAACTTTAGATTTAGTTCTTAGGGAAAAGCACACATATAAGGCAACTGTAGCTTGTCTCTATATGTTAGGGTTATACTGTAATCCACTAAATCATGTGTGTTACATCGGACTGTACCACTGTCGCAGTATTGCTTGCTCTGGGTGGGATCTCTGTCGGTTTTCTGCTCTATATGTAAAGTGTCTTGAGACAACTTTGTTGTGATTTGACACTTTAATAAAAATTGAATTCGATTCAATTGAATTGATGCTGGTATGGTATTATTCCTATATAACCTGCCGATGTAAATGTCACTGAGGGCTGCATGCAGGAAGGCTCTGCATCCAGTGATCCTCTGGGCAGACTTCACCACCCGCTGCATCCAGTGATCTTCTGGGCAGACTTCACCACCCGCTGCATCCAGTGATCTTCTGGGCAGACTTCACCACCCGCTGCATCCAGTGATCTTCTGGGCAGACTTCACCACCCGATGCATCCAGTGATCTTCTGGGCAGACTTCACCACCCGATGCATCCAGTGATCTTCTGGGCAGACTTCACCACCCGCTGCATCCAGTGATCTTCTGGGCAGACTTCACCACCCGCTGCATCCAGTGATCTTCTGGGCAGACTTCACCACCCGCTGCATGCAGAGCCTTCCTGTCTGCCTCAGAGCAGCTTCCACGCCACACGGTGATGCAGGATGTTATAGGATGCAGTCTCCACCGCACGGGTGCAGTACTTAGTTTAGACAGTTTTTGGTTTAGACTAGTCATTGGTTAGACCAGTCATTAGTCCTACAATTACAACCTATCTCAAACCCTCACCCTAAACCTAACCTCCCACGGGGCAGCACATCTAAACCTAACCTTAACCCACGTCTAACCAATGACTATAGTCTAAACTAAGTATGCACCCCACACCGCACACACCTTGAGGTGAGGACAGGGGTATACCCAGCCCCAGCCCCGCCCGCTTCAGTCTCCTCAGACAGTACACACGGTGGTGGGCCTTCTTCATTAAGGAGGCCGAGGTGAGCTTCCGTGTCAGGTTGTTGGCACTCCCATGGTATTTGAACCTGGGGACCACCGTACCTCCACAGCATCTCCACCGATGTATGCATGACTGAGGGCACTGCCTGGAATGTTATCCGGCCCTGCAGCCTAGTGGTGCTTGACTCCCTGCAGAGACCTCAGTCACAGTTACACTGGGGAGCAGCTCACCAGCATAGAAGGTGTTGAGAGAGAGCGTTGGGTCAGTCAGGGATGGATCCCCGGGGCATTCAGCATCTCTCTCGCTGTGGTCTGTAATAGTCTGCAATGTAATGTGTCTGGATTGTTTTGAGCATATATAGGATGATGTGTATCCCCTCAGCCAGGTTCCTTATAGCTTCTCTGAGATCAAGTGCATGACCTAAAAGCAGAGTCCTGCACTTTCAAGAGTGAGCGGACCTTATTCACTCGGATCCCCGTATAGCTGCCCACAAAGTAGCAGATACTCTTCCTGGGGTCCACTGACTCCACACCAGACATAACAATACATATATAGGACTGTCTTGCAAAAAATAAATAATAATAATAATAAACATTCAAGACAATAAAAGTGAATTGAATTACAAGTCAGTTAATAAATATTATAATGGGTAATTGATCAAATGTCTTTTAAGGAGTTTCTTAAAACTATAGCAGGACTTCCCCTCCCTCTGCTCTGTTAACATGATGGGTAACCTGTTCAAGTGTCAAATTAAATTAAACTAAACTCTCAGCGCATCTCTGTCTGTCTGTCTGTCTGTCTGTCTGTCTGTCTGTCTGTCTGTCTGTCTGTCTGTCTGTCTGTAGGAGCCTATAGGAGGCGGCGCTGTCCATGGTGCTGAACCATATAGGATGTGTGTGTGTGTGTGTGTGTGTGTGTGTGTGTGTGTGTGTGTGTGTGTGTGTGTGTGTGTGTGTGTGTGTGTGTGTGTGTGTGTGTGTGTGTGTGTGTGTGTGTGTATTAAAACCTTACTGTTGTTTTCTTAATTCAATGGGTTATGCATAAATCATGTCAATGTTATTTTCATGTACAAGTCAACATAATATAAAGCACCGAAACATTTGACCATTAATTGGCGATACAGGAATGTCAATTATTTTATGGAGCCAATTCCATTCAAAGGGCTTTATTGGCATGAGAAAACATATACGTTTACATTAATTGCCAAAGCAAATGTAGCTTATATTTGTGTTCTGTTCTTTGGAGTCAAAGAACCATGTACTGAACAGTGGAGTCACACTTGAGGCCTCAATTGCTCTACCTTCATTGCCACACACACACACACACACACACACACACACACACACACACACACACACACAATTCCATAGCGCGCCTTTAACCAAGGCGCTTTTGTGCATTACATTCACGATTCATGCACAGAGGAAACCATGCATGCAAGGCACCAACCTGCACATATAGGGAGCAATTAGGGGTTCAGTGTCTTGCTCAAGGACACTTCGACCTTGCTGTTTCTATGCGCCGGCATGCATGCGGCCACTCTAGCCCTGAACCACCATCCGCCCACGGGCAGATGGAACGATGCAAAATATACGCGTTGTGAACTTGTTGTGAGTTGATTTGGAGCAGCTACACGAGAGAGAGAGGGGGGAGAGAGAGAGAGAGAGAGAGAGAGAGAGAGAGAGAGAGAGAGAGAGAGAGAGAGAGAGAGAGAGAGAGAGAGAGAGAGAGAGAGTCATGTGCACGCAGGTGCACGGACAGTTTGACCGCCCTGATTCATTGCGTCATCAAGGAGGCATTGGGAGGCCATGGCATGTATAAACCAGTGGCTTCCTGCATGCGAGCAGAATCATTTCGTCTCCCAGTTCCATCAGACTAGTTAGTTCAGTCTCTGCTGCATGGTGGAAAACTTCTGGGAACTCACATCAGCGCAGAGAGAGAGAGAGAGAGAGAGAGCGGACATATCCAGCCAAGACGGGGCGTCTATAATGTAAGTAGCCTATACGTTTTACTCTGAATATATATAAGAAACGACACTATACGACAGACTTCATATCAAATGTAAAATGCTTTGGAAGTGAATGAAATTCCGATGATAAATATAGCATGGCTGAGTGTTGTTGTGGTAAACGCATTCAACAAGTGTGTATAGCCATGCGCCTGTACACACATATACAATATACAGTATATAGCCTATTGTGAATTAACTTTTCCGTCTGGACTTTTCCCGTTATCATATAAGTGTCTATAAATGGTACAATTAAGTCAGAATAAGTATTTTAAATTACGGAAATAGAGTTGACCAACAAACACCGATGTCCTGGGCAGCAAATTGTCGGCACTTTGTATGTTATTAGTCTGGCATGTATAGACTCAGAGAATTGTCCGAGTAAATCTCATGGAAAAGTGGAGCTGTGGAATGAATGCAATGTATGGAATTATATGAAGCAGCAAATCTAAGACGGAATGTAATGTATTATAGCTTGTTTATTCTACTGGTTTTTGGCGTGTGCGTTACTGCGGTGCCAATATGTGGGCTCTTGGACGCGCTATATGCGTGCATTGTAAAACAGACAGCGTATATGATCTTTATTATTATTTTGTTTACTTAATGACCCGGCTATTATTGGTATTATGTCGATGTATTTGTATTATGTAGATGTAAGACTCTGAAACCCCTATTGCTCCCGATGTGCAGGTTGGTGCCCTGCATGGTTTCCTCCGCTATCGGTGCCAAAAGGCGCTCTATAGAAATGCACCATTTACCATTCACTACTTTGCTTAACTCACCGAAACAAATTATGGCTGTTTTGTGTTGTTGAAAGTCTCCATGGGGTGAGGATGGAGCCTCTCACGACCCCTATACCTTCTCTGTAAAATAGCCCTTTTGGCAAAAAAAAAGTTGCAGCTATTCTATTGTGTTTAAATGGCTGGTGCGTCTATAACTAATACCAGCTGGTTCTATGTGTTGTTGGCTGTGTTGGCCAAACGGATCGCATATAGCCTATATTGAGCGCGCTGCTGCCAATATGTGAGTGCGTGCGCCTCACGGAGAAGTGTTCTACGGAGGAAAACACATACCGTCTGCTAACCATTTCTCCTATTTTCCACGCGCGAGCATAATATTAGCCTGTAGTGCGCAATAGTTATGCAGGTGTAAACCTTTAGCCTAATTTATATATTTTATAGACAGAACGTTGGTGCAGGCTTTACAACCTATATATATATATAATACCGATTTAAGATTTTCAACCAATTTAATTGGGACCTTCGGACCCCCTGCATGCATTAGGCTACGGAACCCTATTTAATGGCATGTCTATCTCTGGGACCGCAATTTATATCGTAAAATCAATGTTAATTTAACTCTGAGAGTGTACAATGGAAGCAAATTTGGTTAACTCTCTTACATAGAATACAGACCCCTAAAGGTGCATTGGTTGCACACCGGCCGCGTTTTTCGGAAAACCGAGAAACGCCGCTAAAAATCCGAATTCGCATCCGAATCGCGCCCGGTGTGTGGATACCTTATGGTCCATTTGGTTACTATATAATCTTTAACTGGGGTCCTGGGGGGACCCTCTGGAACTCCCGCTAGGACCCCTGGGGGTCCCCGGACCCCACTTTGAGAACCACTGACTGCCTGTAAGGGAGCGGATTGGAATTGACTCCGCTATATGCGCTGCGCGTTCACGTCAACTTTCAAAGTTGTCACTTGCCTATAGTGCTCTAACACCACCTGACCTCCAGTGTCTATCTGTGCGTGCACCGTGCACGTACCTCTGATGTGGCCTATTACACTATAGGAACGTGTTCTTGTTGTGACTTATGTTTAATTTATTCCACGATGAAGGTCATATATATATATGTTTCGTCCTGGCTCTGCTGTGATTAAAGTGTGTGTCCTCCATGTGTGTGTTTCAGATCTGGGGCTCTGTCGCACTCTGTGTGCCAAGATGGCTGACAAATGGAGGCGCCTTCGCCCTAAGCATCCTTACGTGACTGCTGGGCTCGCTGTGGGCATTATCGTGGGCGTGGTGGTGTTGGTGTCCCTGCTCCGCGGACGCGGTATAAGACAAGCTTCCACATGATGATGTGTTTTGCAATTCATCATTATCATTATTCCAGTTCCAATTTGTCTGCATGATCACTTCCTATTTTCACATGTATCTACTTATTGGTTAACAGAGACAAGGAGACTCCTTTTTACTGGAGGCCATAGCAATGATATAGGAATACTATCAGAATATAGAGATATTTAACACTTATCCCTTAGGATAATTATTTGGATTTAGTCTTTTTTAGATACTTAAAAAAATAATAATCATACAATGAAGTATAGCCTATATTGGCCCATAGGTCTTTAGTGGTTAATTGTATATCTGTGATCTGTGTCTCTTCCACAGGTGCAGAGCCAGCCAGTGACTCTGTTCCATGCAGTGCAGAGCCAGCCGAGCTGTCGTTCATTACCAGCTTTGGTTTAAGGAACGTTCATGCATGCTACGGAAGTCTGGTGGCGGCCCAGTACGTGGTAACTACTGCATATTGCATTACGTAAGTAACACAACGTTATTCATCCTTTTACATTCTCAGCCCTAAAGTGCTCATGCATGTGCAAAGTGATAGAGAGAGAGAGAGAGAGAGAGAGAGAGAGAGGTAGAGAGAGAGAGAGAGAGAGAGAGAGAGGAGGGAGGGAGGGAGGGAGAGAGAGAGAGAGAGAGAGAGAGAGGTGAGAGGTAGAGAGAGAGGTAGAGAGAGAGAGGGAGGGAGAGAGAGTGAGTGAGAGGTAGAGCGAGGTAGAGCGAGGTAGAGAGAGAGAGGGAGGTGAGAGAGAGATGGAGGGAGAGAGAGAGAGTGAGAGGTAGAGAGAGAGAGAGAGAGAGAGAGAGAGAGAGAGAGAGAGAGTGAGTGAGTGAGTGAGTGAGTGAGTGAGTGAGTGAGTGAGTGAGGTGAGTGAGTGAGTGAGTGAGTGAGTGAGTGAGTGAGTGAGTGAGAGAGAGAGAGAGGGAGAGAGAGAGAGAGAGAGAGAGAGAGAGTGAGAGGTAGAGAGAGAGGTAGAGAGAGAGAGAGAGAGAGCAAGAGAGAGAGAGAGAGAGAGTGAGAGGTAGAGAGAGAGGTAGAGAGAGAGAGAGAGAGAGAGAGAGTGAGAGCTAGAGAGAGAGAGAGAGAGAGAGGGAGGGAGAGAGAGAGAGGTAGGTAGTGAGAGGTAGAGAGAGAGAGAGAGAGAGAGTGAGAGCTAGAGAGAGAGAGAGAGAGAGAGAGAGAGAGAGAGAGAGAGAGAGAGGTAGAGAGAGAGAGCATGGTGCTGTGCAGAGTTCATAGGGTTGTTGTTGTGCATACATGAAGACAACTGTTGAATATTGTAGCATAATCACTAAATGTGACATTTATAGGCTATGTTTCTCTTCCATGCAGGACTAACACAGCCTTCTTGAACCTAACCATGGGGCGGTCCGACCTCGATGGAGAAGGGGGCGTGACCAGGAGCATCAGTGATTACAGGGTCCACCCAAAGTGGGACCCAAATGATCCAAAGTAGGGATCTTGTTCACGACTGATCAAAAATCACAGTATAGATTATTGTTCTAGTGTGCTGTTTAATAACTAATATTGGATTATTCTGACTCATCCCTGACAGGACTTGGGCGTACGACCAGGCGGTGGTCAAACTGGACCGGCCTGTGGAGAACATCAAGCCTGCGTGTTTAGCAGCCGAGGGCAGCGTCTTCCCGACTGGCACCAACGCCACGGTGTACTGCTGGTGTAAAGTGGGAACATCAGGTAGGCACGGCATGGCACGGGACCCCCAAGATGGCACCCTGCCTGGGGACCAAAGATAATCACATTTGGACTAATGGACTTGTATAGATTAGGTTCCAATGGGGTTCCATTTGTTTGTTAACCAACTGAGAGCTGTTTATTCGCATGAGGTTATAACCAAATGGACCCTGGTAAATGGTAAATGGTAAATGGTGCATTTATATAGCGCCTTTATCCAAGGCGCTTTACATAGATTGTGCATTACATTCACCTATTCACACACACATTCATACACCGATTGCGGCGGAAGCCATGCAAGGTACCAACCAGCACATCGGGAGCAATTTGGGGTTCAGTGTCTTGCCCAAGGACACTTCGACATGTAGCCAGGAGGAGCCGGGATTCGAACCGCCGACCCATGGATCATTGGACGACCTGCTCTACCTCTTGAGCCACAGTCGCCACACCCTGGAGTTTATAGGATCAATCAGGTGGCCTCAAGTACCCCTGGAGGTCCCCGGACCACACTTTGAGTGCAGTACACGTAGAATTTCACTGAATAATGTTTTGAAAGAATGCTAATTAATAATAACAGCAGTATTAATAACAGTATTTAAGCACATCCACCTATCTATCGCCTCCCTATTCTGGCCAAGTCATAATAGGCCAAGATTTGGTGAAAACAGCAGATCTACAATAATCGCATAAATAATGACATTTAGGTTTCCATTTCCACTGTTCACTGTATGTAAACACTTAAGCCATATTGACCCACAATGTGAGCTTGTAGATCTGCTATTTTCTATATACCATATACCCACAATAGAGACACAGGGTTGAAAAGTTGTTAATCTTGCAGTCAGAACACGCACGCACGCACGCGCACGCGCGCGCACACGCACACGCACACACACACACACACACACACACACACACACACACACACACACACCGCACACATGCACGCACACAGAGAGATAATGGTTCTGTTCTGTTTGTGTGTATTTACAGATCTACCGGCCCCGAGGACACTCCAAGCAGTCAACATGACGGTATACGACCACGGCCAATGTAAGCGGAAATACTATGGAAACATGACGGACGACATGATCTGTGCTGGAAATGACGCGGGCGGCCAGAACATCTGCCAGGTGAGAATCACATCCTATTCACACCTTAATGGAGCACTTCAGCCTTAGAGAGAGAATCACATCCTATTCACACCTTAATGGAGCACTTCAGCCTTAGAGAGAGAATCACATCCTATTCACACCTTAATGGAGCACTTCAGCCTTAGAGAGAGAATCACATCCTATTCACACCTTAATGGAGCACTTCAGCCTTAGAGAGAGAATCACATCCTATTCACACCTTAATGGAGCACTTCAGCCTTAGAGAGAGAATCACATCCTATTCACACCTTAATGGAGCACTTCAGCCTTAGAGAGAGAAAAAAATAAGTAAAAAGGAAAAATGACCAAACCTGCCTAAGGAGGCGTCTTAACAGTCCACACACCCCTCCTCTGACACGGGAATGGTGCTGTCACATCCTACTGAACAATGCTTTACTACATGTGTCTCATCAGGGCGACTCGGGAGCTCCCCTGGTGGTGAAAGTCGGCGATGACCTCATCCTGTTGGGATCGAACATCAAAGGGCCGAACAGTCCAGCTGTTTACTTGATACACGGCTACACGTTCGCCACAGACGCCATTAAACGTACGTGTGTGTCCATGTTTTAATTTCCTGCATGCTGGCACGTGCGCGTGTGTGTGCGCGTGTGTGTGCGCGTGTGTGTGCGCGTGTGTGTGTGTGTGTGTGTGTGCTGTGCATCTTAGACACTTAAACTCCTTTATACTGAGTTGAGCAGAGTCTTCCAGGGCTCTAAGTGAAAATAGCAGATCTACAAGCTCTCAACGTGTCACGTTGCGACACGTTGAGAGCTTGTAGATCTGCGATTTTCACCGAACGCTCACCTCAGAATAGGGATGCTATAGCTTCAAGTGATATACAGTGTACTGCACACGCACGCACGCACGCACGCACACACGCACACACGCACACACACACACGCACACACACACACACACACACACACACTCGTTAAATGTAAAGCTACATGTATTTAGCTGTTATTCACAGAGCTGTCCTACATGGTGTGGTACTTTCATCCCGTGTAGAGATGAGCGACCCGCCCCAGGTGACACAGTGTGGGATGAGGAACAATGTTCCAGATGTACGTGTTGAAAACGGACAGGTTTCTGCTCCCCATTCTCTACCGTGGATGGGATACACTGAGGTAATTATACTTTATACAACAGGACAGCCAGAGGTCAGGAGGGACAGCGGTCGTCTTGGAGTCAGAAGGTTCCCGGTTCGATCCCCGGCTCCTCCTGGCTGCGTGTCTGAGTGTCCTTGAGCAAGACTTGACCTCTGACCTCTAACAGTTAGTAGAGGTTCAGAGACTGGCTCAAGGACACTTTGAAGTGGCACGCACGCACACACACATGCACGCACACACGCATGCACGCACACACGCAGCAGATCTACCAACTCACCACGATGCGACGCATGTAGTGAGCTTGTAGTGATTTTCATACTTTAATATAACACATTTGGCCGTGGACCCCCTGGAACCCCCTGGAACCCCCTCAGGGACCCCCTGGAACCCCCTCAGGGACCCCCTGGAACCACCACAGGGACCCCTGGAACCCTCAGGGACCCCTGCTTGTCCCCAGACCCTCTTAGAGAACCACTGAGCTAATAGAACATGGTCATATTATGTTGGAGGAGTGTTTCATTTATGCTCCATTGTACGACGACGTCACACGACAAAAAGAGACGATCTACAAGCTCACACAACCCTTTATTCTGTCTGTCTTTATTCACACTTTACCTTTTTATCTTTCAGACTGCCAAAGGATTCTTTGTGGGAGGTGCTACCCTGATTCACGAGTCCTTTGTTGTGGCTGACTCGGCCTAGTAAGACATACAGTACATAACTATTATCTCTCTCTGTCTGTGACTTCATCTCTTTCAATCTGGCCTCACTATTCTGGTCATTAGTCATTATAGGTAATTAATTAATTAATTAATAGTGAATTTATAGAATCGGCCTCAGGCTGAATGTGTTATTAACCCTGTTTTCATTTAACCATTTAAACCCTGGTCCTATGTTGGTATTAATTAGCTTAAAATAGCTGATCTACAAGTTCACAACGTGCCACAGCAACGTGTTGTCACCTTGTAGATCGGCTATTATCGCTATTAATATAGTATTGGGCTAAAGTAATTAAATATGTAACGTTTTACAACCAACCCATGGCTGTGCTACTTATAGACAAATGTTAAATAGTTAGGCTACTTATTGATAATGTAATTAAAATGTAATAATGTTGTTTCTGTCCCCAGTGTTGATGACTATGTGGTCCTGGGGGCCCACAACCGTTCCTCGACTTCTGAACCTACTCAGAGGATCATGATAGAAAAGGTATGATCAATATGTCAGAACATATTATAACTAACTGGTCTAAATGTAATCAGATGGTTTTATCAAGTCTGAGCCTGCAATACTTCCAAACTCTAAATCCTTGTGTTGCCTCATTATTATTCTGAGCATTGTGTCCTACAGACTGCCTTAACAAGTCTGAAGTAAGTATTTAAATACACATTATAGATCCATTAAAGGTCATTATAGAGCTGTTTACTGATACATTATAATGTCTATATTAGAATTATTAATGTATTATTCACTAAGTGTTTTAGCTGCTAGAGATCAAACATTAAGACTCAGTCCTTACCCCCCTTTCTGCTGTAATTTCCTGTCTCTCTACACTTGAAAATATAACAACTTAAAAATGAGAGGAAGTTATACATCACCTTACAATGTTACTGAATGAAAGTTGTGTTTGAGAACTGAGTGTCAGGATGTGTTTAGGTTCAATTCCAACAGCCAATGTGTCCTTATTGAAAACCAAGTGCCTTTGAGCAAAGCACTGAGCAAAGCACTGAACTATCTGCTCTTCTGTTCAGTCAAACATTCCACAATTTGTTAAAATCCTTTGAAGATATATCTACAATCTGAGCGTTTTTGAAAATGTTTGGAAACAGGCTTTATGTGGTTGATCTAAACGTGTGTCTGTAATTTCTCTGGTAGATCTTCAGGCACCCCAACTACACCTGGCCCAACCGTCCTTACCTTGGCATGAGGCTGCTCAAACTGTCCCGCCCGGTCAAATTCACCAAGCATATTGGACCCATCTGTCTCCCGAAGCCTGGCTACGCCCTTCCTGCTGGTTCGAAATGTCTTATATCTGGATGGGGGAAGAACGGAGGTGGTGAGGAACATAAACACACATTCATACAGGCTGACAAGGAATTTGATTGGTCACTCACATTATCATTTTAAAAAAAGACATCTATTGTCCCTATTTTTGGCATGTCATTATAAACAAGTGGTTAAAATGTATATATTTTTAATGAAATATAATTTTCCTCTGTATTTATAAATGAGTGTGTACAAAGTCCTGACTATGAATACTGTGTGTGTTTCTCCAGATTACCCATACCTCACTGACCTACTCCGTGAGGGATCAGTCACCACAATCACAACCGACCAGTGCAGGCGGGACTGGGCTGATGGTGATCCTCATGAAGATCCGGACTTCATTAACAAATACATCAACAACGCTACGATCTGTACTGCAGCCGATAAGGATAAGACCTATCCCTCCATTGTGAGTGACATAGAGATGGAAACATAAACATGATAATTACAGATAAAACACACTCTAAAAAACACAACTTGTTTGTTGTTGTTGTTGCAGATGGACTGGGGTGGACCGCTGATGTGTGAGGAGAAGGACAGCCTGATCAATTACCTGCATGGTGTCCTCTACTGGTCTACTGGACCTTCTATGTACCACGACGTCTCTGCGATGCTGCCCTGGATCAACGAGGTGATCTCTCAGTTCCCTGCAGACGCATCCAGCAAAGTCTGCTTCAAGAAATTTGAAGGTTAATAATTCAGTTTGTAGGACAGATGTTAACCTCTGAGACACATCTCACACACACAGATTAATTAAACTCTGGGCGGGAACCACTTTTGGTGTTTTAAACATTGTGTTGTAATTTAGCTATTGAAAAATAGCAGATCTACAAGTTCATAGCGCGCCACCGAGTGGCGCGCTATGAACTTGTAGGTCTGCTATTTTTGAAAAATCGTGAAAATGTGCCTCAAATCTTTCAGAAAATTGTCATGATTTAGAAAAAAAACATTTCGACATAGGCCTGAATGGGTTAAAGCGTAAATGTTCTCATTTAATTGACCTCTTAAACCATCCAAACAGGGAAAGCATCTGTTGTGTCATTTTAGATTTGGCTATTGAAGAAATAGCAGATCTACAAGCTCACAGCGCGTCACTTCGTGCCGCGCTGCGAGCTTGTACATCTGCTATTATTTGGGGGAAAAAAATGTTTTCGAAACATCATTTAAAATAATTTAGAATTTAATGCAAATCTTCTCTTCTGGGGGGGTCTCTGGCACAAAACATCTTCAGGTGAGGGGTCCACGGACAAACACATCATCATTTTGGGGGTCCTTGGGCACCAAACAGTTTGAGAACTACTGATTTAGAAGGCAACTTGTAGAATCGGCCCCGCAGGTCTTAATGGGTTAAACCAGCTGTTTTCATTTGATTAAAAACTCTACACTTCTACGTGTCTCTCCAGGGTTAAAGTGCTCCATTGATTTGAGCAGCAGTGTGATGTATTGATCAGATAGAGTTACTTTGTGCCTTTACAGAGAAAGCCTTTATAATACTCTTTATTTTTTTCAACTGTACCTTTATCACTGTTTGCTAATGATACACTACACACAGAAAAGTGAATGGTTGGTTCTAATGCATGTTCCTCATATGGTTCTAGAGAACCTTTTTAGTGTGTGTGTGTATGTGTGTGTGTGTGTGTGTGTGTGTGTGTGTGTGTGTGTGTGTGTGTGTGACACATGAGCACTCACAAGAAATAGAGATGGATTGTCATCATCGGATACGATGGACAACCTTAAGCAAGCAAGTGTGCGTGCGTGCGTGCGTGCGTGCGTGCGTGCGTGCGTGCGTGCGTGCGTGCGTGCGTGCGTGCGTGCGTGCGTGTGTGTGTGTGTGTGTGTGTGTGTAAACTAAACTAACAAGTGTGTTTAACAATAGCTGTAGTAATTACACAGGTATAAAGATGATTTACACATAATGTACTCCATGTACAGTAATGTACATAATGTGGAGAGCAGTGGTGGAACTACAGTACAGACTGTAGTCTGTAGAGAGACAGATGTGTTGATTGTATACTATGTGTGATTGTGTGCAAATACTGAACTAAATTAAACTAAACTATGGGACAGGAAAGGTAACTGGAACAATTGGGCCCATGAGAACACTTGGCACCATTTTATTTGTACTATATTTGATTACAGATGTGCTGCAAAATAATAATATATTTTTGTAATAACATTTTAAGACCCAATATTTTTACAAATGTGCAGCAAAATATAATATATTTTTAATTTGTAATAACATTTAAAGCCTAATATATATTTTTAAATGCTACAAAACCTAGATAGCTTGATGTAAATCATGTATCATTGACATTATTTACGTCCATTTTCCAAAGCATTGATTTATTTTTTATTTTAAACATTTATGGAAAAAAACTGCCAATTTAACATTAACCATGTACCAGTATCTGTCCAGACTTTTAACTGAATGTCAATAAATGTCCCTCTCTTCATGTCCTTTGTGTCTTTTACTGTTAATATACTTGATGTGGGATGAAGATTTTACCATGACATGTAAAACTAAGAAAAGTAAAAGCAGCTCTTCAAGTGTAACATCTTAATTATGGGTTTGTTTAGTACGCTATCTATTTGATCTATTGAAATGACTGCTTCTGACGGAGGAAAGTCATTGAATGTTTTTTTATATGTCATATGAAAGCAGCTATAGGGAACCATTGCTTCAAACTGACATATTGGTTGTTCAGTTTGACCCACCAGTTTTGGAGACTTATAGTCAAGTCAAGTCAAGTCAATTTTATTTATATAGCACATTTAAAAACAACAGCAGTTAACCCAAAGTGCTTTCCAGAATAGGTAGACTGTAGTTGAGAAAACAGGCTTGAAAGGTTCACTTCTGTGTTCTCTAACATTACACCTAGCACAGTACATGTTTAAGCATTTATTTCATATTTACATGTCGATTTCAGCTCTGGCATTTATTTCAGACAAGCACCGGTATGTGAAGAGTCTGCCTGTGCTATTAACTCATTTTGGACAAGAAAATTAAAACAACTGTTTTTCACCTGAATAGTTAGTCTTGCCACCATGACATGAGTCACATTTATGAAATGAAATGATTCCTGTTTGACAGTTAAAGGGGGTCATGATGGGTGTTACTGTAAATGTGCTCTGAATTAAATAACAAACAATAAAAGGTCTTTGAGTTGGTGTCACATGGGCTACATACAGATCAAAGGTTTTTGAGTTGGTGTCACATGGGCTACATACAGATCAAAGAACAAAGTGTCACCATGGACAATAAACATGTCAAAGTGCTACACATTTACTGATGCTAACATAACAGGCACGACCCAAACGAAGGCTGTCTGTCTGCATCACCCCCCCCCCCCCCTCTTCTCCTCTACATTTAGTACACCCCCCCCTCTTCTCCTCTACATTTAGTACACCCCCCCCCCTCTTCTCCTCTACATTTAGTACACCCCCCCCCTCTTCTCCTCTACATTTAGTACACCCCCCCCCCTCTTCTCCTCTACATTTAGTACACACCCCCCCCCTCTTCTCCTCTACATTTAGTACACCCCCCCCCTCTTCTCCTCTACATTTAGTACACCCCCCCCTCTTCTCCTCTACATTTAGTACACCCCCCCCCCTCTTCTCCTCTACATTTAGTACACCCCCCCTCCTCTTCTCCTCTACATTTAGTACACCCCCCCCCTCCTCTTCTCCTCTACATTTAGTACACCCCCCCCCCCCCTCTTCTCCTCTACATTTAGTACACCCCCCCCTCTTCTCCTCTACATTTAGTACACCCCCCCCCTCTTCTCCTCTACATTTAGTACACACCCCCCCCCTCTTCTCCTCTACATTTAGTACACCCCCCCCCTCTTCTCCTCTACATTTAGTACACCCCCCCTCTTCTCCTCTACATTTAGTACACCCCCCCCCCCCTCTTCTCCTCTACATTTAGTACACCCCCCCCTCTTCTCCTCTACATTTAGTACACCCCCCCCCTCTTCTCCTCTACATTTAGTACACCCCCCCCCCTCTTCTCCTCTACATTTAGTACACCCCCCCCCCTCTTCTCCTCTACATTTAGTACACCCCCCCCTCTTCTCCTCTACATTTAGTACACACCCCCCCCCTCTTCTCCTCTACATTGAGTACACCCCCCCTCTTCTCCTCTACATTGAGTACCCCCCCCCCCTCTTCTCCTCTACATTGAGTACACCCCCCCCCCCTCTTCTCCTCTACATTGAGTACACCCCCCCTCTTCTCCTCTACATTGAGTACCCCCCCCCCTCTTCTCCTCTACATTGAGTACACCCCCCCCCCCTCTTCTCCTCTACATTGAGTACACCCCCCCCCCCTCTTCTCCTCTACATTGAGTACCCCCCCCCCTCTTCTCCTCTACATTGAGTACACCCCCCCTCTTCTCCTCTACATTGAGTACCCCCCCCCCCCTCTTCTCCTCTACATTGAGTACACCCCCCCTCTTCTCCTCTACATTGAGTACCCCCCCCCCCTCTTCTCCTCTACATTTAGTACACCCCCCCCCACCTCTTCTCCTCTACATTTAGTACACCCCCCCCCCTCTTCTCCTCTACATTTAGTACACCCCCCCCCCTCTTCTCCTCTACATTTAGTACACCCCCCCCCCCACCTCTGCCAGTACCTGTTCTTGCTGCTCATGTTGTTTTGCTACTACTTGGCCTCATGTATTCTAAATGACACTACCTGGTATTTTGCTTTCCCCCCCCACCCATACCTGAGAGTGAGGCGAGGGAGGGAGAGAGAGGTCAAATAGAATAGATGATGTAGGGTGCTACAGTGAGGCGAGGGAGGGAGAGAGAGGTCAAATAGAATAGATGATGTAGTGTGCTACAGTGAGGCGAGGGAGGGAGAGAGAGGTCAAATAGAATAGATGATGTAGTGTGCTACAGTGAGGCGAGGGAGGGAGAGAGAGGTCAAATAGAATAGACGATGTAGTGTGCTACAGTGAGGCGAGGGAGGGAGAGAGAGGTCAAATAGAATAGATGATGTAGTGTGCTACAGTGAGGCGAGGGAGGGAGAGAGAGGTCAAATAGAATAGATGATGTAGTGTGCTACAGTGAGGCGAGGGAGGGAGAGAGAGGTCAAATAGAATAGATGATGTAGTGTGCTACAGTGCTTCTGTGTTTTGTTGGCATTCACACAAACAGGAGAAGGATGCACAGCAGTATTGCTTCCTAATACCTATTGGTGCATAAGTCTAAAGGTGAATAAAAGGCCACACTCATAGACACGATGCTGCAGGATGGATAATCTATTGAAAACCAACGTTACGACCTGGAATGGTCGACTCTTCGGTACAGTATCTGGGTTTCACACCAGATACTGTACCATATACCCAAGTACCCATGAAGTGTAGGCTATACCCAAGACCACCTTTCCCAAGTGGACCCAACCCGGGCATGGATGTTGATCCGGGTACCGTACAAGTGTTCACAATCAGTGTGACTTCTATAACGCACATTTTGGGCCCCTGTGTGCATATATAGATTAGCACAATGCACACACCTCTCTAATTCTCTAGTTAAATCAGCCATTCTCCATCCAACAGACAGAACAACAAAACCTGAACATGAACTCAGAGACCAGGAATGTCCCCCAGGCAGTGGCAGTTATGGGTGGCTGGAGGAATTAGATATAAAAAAGATACTTCAAGTTGAATTCCGGTGACCTAGTTTTGTTCTCGGTCAATTCCTGGTTATTAAAAATGTCTTCTGAAGGTGTTGTAAGTACGTTCGGTCTTACAGGACCCATGGAACATGTGATACGAGTCGACAAACCACCTCATACAATAGTAACAAATATTTCTATAAAAGTGAATAAATGGTATGAAGTGGTTTAACTATAGCGATGTAAATGAGTAATGTGTTATATGTTTGTTGTGTGTGCTCCAACCTTGAATGTGTCACTTAGAGGATATTTAGTATTATTTGATATTCATCAAATAGTTTAACAAGAACATTTCATCAGTGAGACTGACTGACGGTCACTCCCTTCTGAACAAGAGTGCTTTCATGGTTCAAGGTCTCTCAGCACAGAGAGAAACAATACATTCTTTAAGCATGAAGGCATGTCAAAAACACTTTTGGTACAAATGTAATCTAAAAATCACACCCGTGTGAACTGAGTGGTGTAAGGTCTGTCTGACGTAATGAAATCATGTCTGACGTAATGAAATCACACCCGGGTGTGATTTCATTACGTCATTACAACAGGGTGAACATAGCAACCATGCTCATTTTTTCTGCACAAAAAAGCCAGTTGTAGGAGTGGTTTACACCACTCAAAAAGTCTAAAGCAGTGGTTCTCAACCAGTGGTCCATGGACCACCAAGTGAGCCTTGTGGAGGTCTCAGGTGGCCCCAAGCTGAAAGAGTTGGTAACCAAATGGACCCTTATAGATCATTACCTCTTGAGAGTGTAAAATGAAAGAAAGATGTAGAATAATTGTCATTTTGAGCAACGTTTGCCTGTTATCTCTCCTATGGTACCACATCAATAGAGCATTGAATTGTGGACAGAAATCCTATCCAACGATAACAACAATATTCTTTAGTTTGGGGTCTGAGAGGCTAAATCTCATCACATGGCGGTCCATGGCTCAAATGAGAGGCTAAATCTCATCACATGGTGGTCCGTGGCTCAAATGAGAGGCTAAATCTCATCACATGGTGGTCCGTGGCTCAAATGAGAGGCTAAACCTCATCACATGGTGGTCCGTGGCTCAAATGAGAGGCTAAATCTCATCACATGGTGGTCCGTGGCTCAAATGAGATGCTAAATCTCATCACATGGTGGTCCGTGGCTCAAATGAGAGGCTAAATCTCATCACATGGTGGTCCGTGGCTCAAATGAGAGGCTAAATCTCATCACATGGTGGTCCGTGGCTCAAATGAGAGGCTAAATCTCATCACATGGTGGTCCGTGGCTCAAATGAGAGGCTAAATCTCATCACATGGTGGTCCGTGGCTCAAATGAGAGGCTAAATCTCATCACATGGTGGTCCGTGGCTCAAATGAGAGGCTAAATCTCATCACATGGTGGTCCGTGGCTCAAATGCTGAATAAATAAAGGACCTTGATATGAAAAATGTTGAAACCTCTGTGACCTTCCTGAGTCCCTGCACAGGAGCGCCCCTTATAGGACTTCAAGGAGAGTGCGCGCGCGTGTGTCTCTCTCTGTATGTGTGCGTGTGTGCGTGTGTTCGTGTGCGTGTGTGTGTGCTGTGTGTGTATGGCAGCTAGTGAATTTCACGACGGATAGACAGCACGCATCGTTTCTATCAGACACGAGGAGAGGAGCTGTCCATGGTTCTGAAGTTCTGAATACAACACAACAGAGTCACATAGCTCTGGTCCATAGCTCTAAAGTCACAATGCTTCCTCGCTTTCCACCGCGGAGGAAGCCTGGTATAATTCACCATCAATGATGTCACTGGTGGACGGGTTTCTGAACTGCCCACAGCCCTCCTATCAGACACAGACTGAGTAGGACAAAATGGTGGTATTTTATCATGAACATTAGTTAGGACCAATTATAGGAAGAGAAGTTGAAAAGTGGTGAAGTGGTCCTTTAACCACATGCACGCAACTTCAAATGTATGGCAGGTAGGCTATAGCATCTAAGTTGATTGGAGTTGCACCACTCAAAAAAAAGCTGGAAAGCTGGAGAGCTGTGCATTGTTTCATAGTCAGAGGATATTAATATAATCTGGGAATACATTTCTTACCAAGAATTTTCTTCACCAATGTGTTTGTAAGGGTGTATACTAACATATCTCACATTGGTTTCTATTCAACCACGAAAAACACAACTTGGGCTAAATTCGGCCATAGCCACTGCTCAAATGTGCCCAATTGTGCTGACCTCATCACATTTGTGATGATGGCTATGGCCTTGGTAATGAATCAAAGCTTCTGGAGACAGTAGCCAATAACATCACAGGGGGGAAAAAATGTATTTTTGATCACAAGTCAGTGCGGTCACTGGCCTTACAACAGTTTATTTTTGTCAGTGGTGGGAAAAAAGTACTCCATTTTGTTTTAGTTAAGTAAAAGTATCAATACTGCAATATAGAAACACAAAATGTACTTGAGTAAAAATACAAAAGGTATTGGCATCAAAATGTATCTAAAGTAAAAGTACTAATAATACAACATGTCTCATTTAAGGTTAAGACACATGCGTGGCCGGTTAAGACACATGCGTGGCCGGTTAAGACACATGTGTGGCCGGTTAAGACCCATGAGTGGCCGGTTAAGATAATATATATATATATATATATATATATATATATTGGGTGATTTATGGGGGTCCATGAAATGAAAAAGTGACTAAATGGAACAGAGCCTTAATTGGTATCTTCGGTAACACCTTCTTGACGTCTACAAGCTTACAAGCTGTGTCTCATCACAATGCATTGTGTGCTTGTGGATTGGCTATTTTCAAATAGCCAACATATAGAGAGAGCTGAAGTGCTTAATGTATGTTTAATAAATGCTGATCACTCGAGTTGACACACACACACACACACACACACACACACACACACACACACACACACACACACACACACACACACACACACACACACACACACACACACACACAATACAGGTGAGAAAGTTAGACCGTTCAACACAAGTCAACGATTCTGCTGGCAGAGACGAAGGATTGCACAACATTGTCTGTCTGTCTGTAAATGATGATCGCCCGAGTTGACACACACACTCTCTCTCTCTCTCTCTCTCTCTTCGACCTTGTCGCACGTGTGGGGGAAAAAGGTGAAAACCTGATATATTTGTCAGTGATACAATAATAATAAAAGCATCAACCTGTATGAATGAGCCAACACCAAATGAATAGCTTGAAGCTCTTCCCGGAAGTAGGAAGAGTTAATGATTTCATTTAATTTCATTTTTTATTTCGCACATAAGTGTATCACAATACAGTACAAATCCTAATAGATAACAATTCATTTGTCTTTCATAATTCATTTGTCTTTCATATGTGACCAAGGCCGAATCAGCCACACAGAATTTGGGAAGTAGAATATTCTTTATCGTTATTATTTTATAAGACATACAACCTTTAATTATTAGAGTTGCGCCATTTAAGGTGCTAGAGATATCAAAGTTGTACACCTTAATAAACAATCCTGTACTATGACTACGCCATCCGTTATTTAATTGAAGAGAAACAGAAACTCTTTTGTCATTATTACTCTTAACTTCAGTTTGTTCAAGGACACACACAGGTTCACGTTTTAGAGAGCAAAAACCATAAATAGGCGGAGAGAGACTGACACTGACTCAGGAACTCAAAGAGAGAGACTGACACTGACTCAGGAACTCAAAGAGAGAGACTGACACTGACTCAGGAACTCAAAGAGAGAGACTGACACTGACTCAGGAACTCAGAGAGAGAGACTGACACTGACTCAGGAACTCAAAGAGAGAGACTGACACTGACTCAGGAACTCAGAGAGAGAGACTGACACTGACTCAGGAACTCAGAGAGAGAGACTGACACTGACTCAGGAACTCAGAGAGAGAGACTGACACTGACTCAGGAACTCAAAGAGAGAGACTGACACTGACTCAGGAACTCAGAGAGAGAGACTGACACTGACTCAGGAACTCAGAGAGAGAGACTGACACTGACTCAGGAACTCAGAGAGAGAGACTGACACTGACTCAGGAACTCAAAGAGAGAGACTGACACTGACTCAGGAACTCAAAGAGAGAGACTGACACTGACTCAGGAACTCAGAGAGAGAGACTGACACTGACTCAGGAACTCAGAGAGAGAGACTGACACTGACTCAGGAACTCAAAGAGAGAGACTGACACTGACTCAGGAACTCAGAGAGAGAGACTGACACTGACTCAGGAACTCAAAGAGAGAGACTGACACTTACTCAGGAACTCAAAGAGAGAGACTGACACTGACTCAGGAACTCAGAGAGAGAGATTGACACTGACTCAGGAACTCAGAGAGACTGACACTGACTCAGGAACTCAAAGAGAGAGACTGACACTGACTCAGGAACTCAGAGAGAGAGACTGACACTGACTCAGAAACTCAAAGAGAGAGACTGACACTGACTCAGGAACTCAAAGAGAGAGACTGACACTGACTCAGGAACTCAGAGAGAGAGACTGACACTGACTCAGGAACTCAAAGAGAGAGACTGACACTGACTCAGGAACTCAAAGAGAGAGACTGACACTGACTCAGGAACTCAAAGAGAGAGACTGACACTGACTCAGGAACTCAAAACATAAACTATAAACTATAAATAGGCGGAGAGAGACTGACACTGACTCAGGAACTCAAAACATAAACTATAAACTATAAATAAACTATAAATAGGCGGAGAGAGACTGACACTGACTCAGGAACTCAAAACATAAACTATAAACTATAAATAAACTATAAATAGGCGGAGAGAGACTGACACTGACTCAGGAACTCAAAACATAAACTATAAACTATAAATAAACTATAAATAGGCGGAGAGAGACTGACACTGACTCAGGAACTCAAAACATAACAAATGTTTATTCCTCCTATACATGGGCTACTAAAATGCCTTTAAAATACAATATTTATTAATCCTTAAAATGCAGTAGCAAAACTAACTATGAAACAAAAGAAACAAAAATACAAAATCCCTAAAAACGTTCAACTACAAAAGTGTGCTAAAGTGCGTTAGGTTAGACAGTTATTTTCCTTAACAGGGAGGGCTCTTCAGGTTAGTCCAGCATCAGATATGTTCCTCCGTTCCATAGATATACACTGCGAGCAGCCTTTAACGGGTGGTGGAATAGACAGACACGTTGCACTCACACGGACAGTTTCCTGCCCGCCGATGTTCAAAGGTACAGCAACGTTTCTGATGACACCTCCCCTGGCTCAGCTCACTCGATTCCCTCCGTCATCAACAGCTCGGTCACACACGAGTCCTCTCTCTCTCGACTCGTAACAGTGGTGCGCCAACTGATCCACGGCCCTCTCTCTCGCGGTCCTCCTGTCAACCTCTCGACAACGCACAAGAGCAGCACACATACGGCACTGTTTTTTTGGCAAATCTAAGCTAGCAAATATAATACTTCCGGTGGACGATCTCTTCAAAATAAGAGTACCCTCTAGAGTATTGAAAAAAAGATTAATTTGCACATTAAAACGATTAATTAAGCATTTAAACGATGCTATAGGACACACATTATGTTTCTGTGTAAAAATAAGTAATAAGTAATGTTTCTGTGTAAAGATAAGTAATTAAAAAGTTATCTAAATGGATAAATGCTATTCACTGGAGAGCATGGACTTTATAAAGTGGACGCTGGACAAAAATCCCTGCTATGTTTCAACTAGTGTGACATACGCACGCGTCCGGGGAGACCTCCTCTACAACACCACACTGTCCGCTAAGCAGCAGAGGTGTAAAACAAAATAATTGCATGCCATACAGCGAGGTCAGAGGTAAAAAAACATCCCATTTCCAGACTAAAGTGGAATAAAGTGGACACTGGACAAAAATCCCTGCTATGTTTCGACTAGTGTGACATACGCACACGTCCGGGGACGTGTGCGTATGTCACACTAGTCGAATGTTGGGGCATTTATTTATTTGTTATTGCGATATCACGATAATGCCGGTATTTGTTACAGCCCAACTTGGTACCTGTATGTGTAATGGATGTGAAGTGTGCTGCATGTAGGACAGGCATCATCATCATTTTTCGACCGCGGTCGAGATTGTGGATTTCACAACAATGCCACGCCAGACTTCCCGGTCCTTCATTGCCATCCCCAGTTCCTGCTTACTGATGCATGTGTCCCTATAGCGATGCTATATATGGGACCAGGTTTAGGCCCCATGGGACCAGGTTTAGGCCCCATGGGACCAGGTTTAGGCCCCATGGGACCAGTTTTAGGCCCCATGGGACCAGTTTTAGGCCCCATGGGACCAGGTTTAGGCCCCATGGGACCAGGTTTAGGCCCCATGGGACCAGGTTTAGGCCCCATGGGACCAGGTTTAGGCCCCATGGGACCATGTTTAGGCCCCATGGGACCAGGTTTAGGCCCCATGGGACCAGGTTTAGGCCCCATGGGACACACCAAGCAGAGTATAGGGTTTAACCACTTTAACCCTAGCATCTATATTTTGGGGGGAACATTAGCCAAAAATATCAGATGTACAAGCTCACAACACATATTAGCAAAACAATCAGATTTTCTTTTTTCAATCAGATTTTCTTTTTTCAATTGATTGCTTGAAACAAGATTATTAAGGGTAGGGGAGAGCCGCCACGTTTGTAACGCATAATGGTTGTAACATGCACGTTATCTCTTGATTGGTCAACGCCATCATGACGCCATCGTGTCAGTATGTGTACAGCAACGTACTCTACGTGCCCAGGAAGTTTGAAGTGTTTACCTTCATCCTACGGGGAATTATTGGCGAAAAACTGACTTTTCTCAAAATGCGTAAAATTTTACACCTGGAGTATATGTGGGCTACAATCTTTTTCTTTGATGTTGGTGAATAAAAATCCACATGGATGTCTTCATGCTTATGTTCTTCATTAGTTTGCATCGTGTTTAGACGGAATGCACATTAATTCTGGTCTGTAAGCAACGCCAAAGAACAACTTGCAAAAGTGGGTCAATTGTAACACACGCCTATCCATTAAATACCAAGTCATATTTCCATATTTGTCACATTGGCCAATATTACATGTTCAGTCAGTTGTCTTTCATTACAGAGTGTATTCTAAATTAGTTTAGGGTTGTATAACATTGTACAACTCCATCAATCAAACGTTTGTTTAATCAATGTATTTTCCCATTGAACTGACTCAAACGCCCAAACTGGTACACCCGGTATTATTTAATATGTCCCTTATGTTTGATACATTTTCTTATCACATCCATGGTATGAAAACAATGTTAAGGAGTTGCTTCAATGAAATATAATTGCTTTAAGCTGAAAACGATATGTTTAATGGTGTTTTTTAGCGTCGTTACATTTATCACGCATGCCATTACAATTAATCCGATATGCGCAGCAAATGTAACACTGGAACAGCGTCCACGTTCGGTTTAATAACTCCCGACCTGTTTTATCAATTGAAAAACTTGAAGTGGTTTATGGTAGCAGACATGTGTAGGTCCGTTGCCTGAAAATATTACATATGTAGATAAACGGATCTCTGAGTAAAAAATCACACCCGTGTGAACTGAGTGGTGCAACTACACATTTATTGTTATAGTTACTGTACATTAGAACCAGGAAAGCATCTGTGTCATAAGTACGTCACATACTAACCATAGCAACCATGCTCACCCGTACAGGCACAAACACACATGGGTACTAACAAAGCCAGTTGTTGGAGTGGTTTGCACCACTCAAAAAATTAAACGTGCAAAGTGTTACAACCGTAACGTAAGGCGGCTCTCCCCTACAGTACAGTCAAAGATGCAAAAAGGATAACACAAAAAAACCTAGGGTCTTGTTTCCATTGTGGTCCATTGTGCTAAATTAACTCAGCTACATACAATACTGTAAGGGGATTGATGTTGGTTTATCACCCTAGTGTAAGGAATAAGGGGGGGAACTGATTATTTTCGGTCCGGGGGCATAGTTGGACCTTTGAGTTGGTCACACTAGTTCTGATATGCGCGCGTTGTGGTGTAATGTGTAGACTGAAATGGAGGGAATATATTTGATCAACAAAGAGTTGAATGGAATTCCTGTCTGTCTCATTTCCAATAGGTATCCTTCAGGGTTACAATACAATAAAAACATTTGAGATCAAATAAGGCTCAATAAGTTTATATTTTCAGAGAGATAGCAGATCTACAAGCTCATAGCGCGCCACTCGGTGGCGCTATGAGCTTGTAGGTCTGCTATTTTTCACGAAAAATCATGAAAATGCAGCACAAATCTTTGAAAATATATTCTTTCAGAGGAGTTTTTTTTTTTTTTTTACGTCAGGCCTAAATGGGTTAATGTTGTTTAAAGTAATTTAATGCAATCAAATAGGACTTTTCTGTTTGGATGTATGGGCTGTGAAGGCCAGAAAGTAGTGTTTCCGGGTATGATGATGATGTCACACGCATACCCTCTCTCTACACCCTCATGCCAACTACCTCAGTAAAGTGAGTGTCGGACACCCACAGCCACAAAGAGGGAGCGACAACTACCATCTCCTATAGAACAAACAAGGTTGATTAAGTTCTCTTCCATATTGCACTGCCACCAACATGTGGAATTCCCACCACAACACACCATCCATTAAAAATAGGTGGATCTCTGCATGGCTTCCTTCTAATTAGGGCCAAAGATCCATCTCTTATAGCAGCTGGGCCAAAGGAGGAGGTAAACTCACCTCTCCCATATACTGTACAGTAGATGTGTTAACACCTTGAGGGCCCGGGCCTATTTAATCCATTCATAAAATGTGCCCATTGTTTATAGCGCCCGGACCACTTTTTTACTGGTACCACGGAACGTCACACGCACGCACGCGCGTGCATGTGCGCATCGCGCCATGCACACCGAACAGCTGCATATAGCCTAAGCCTATTGTTAAATAGTGTATGAGTTTTAGACGCACAAACAAAACACAAAAGTAGACTTAAAATGGTCAGACAAACATCTTTACTGCACACTATAGCGAAACTAAAAAGTTTGCTTTGGACGAATGAATCTGTAACCTGTTCTTTGGAGGAGAACACCACACAGCAGCAGTAGCCTACTGGAGCCATAGCAGTCCACACTGCTGTAAGTCAAGTGTGCATGCTTACCGTATAGGCTACGTGCGCTCACAGTCACCGCTCAGGTGTAAACAGTTAAAGTTGCAAAGTAGTAGCCATTTGAATTCGGCACGGTACTTGACATGGTGTGAAACTAGGGGGAGGTGGGCGCCAGTAAACCTATAGACCACATGGGTATACTTGGTGCGTCTTGGTGGTGACTTCTCTTGAATCTAGGGGGACGCGTTCTAGCGTGCACGCACGTGCACCGTTCCGTCCCTGTGCGTGCACGTCAAAACATTACTGGTACCACGGCGTGGTACTGCGTTCTACGAGCATGACACCACTGATCTGTTCTACACACAGCTGTCTGTCTGCGTCCGTTTTATGCCCATATGTGGAGACAAATATATGCCTATACCGTATATATTGGTTGGATCCGAACAACTTCACATGGGTTACAAAATCATGGGATAAAAATCACACCCGTGTGAACTGAGTGGTGTAAGGTCTTATATAGACTGATCAACTGTGGTCTGACGTAATGTCTGACGTAATGAAATCACACCCGTGTGAACTGGGTGACCATAGCAACCATGCTCATTTTTTGGTACGAACAGACACGTAAACTAACCATGCTCATTTTTTGGTACGAACAGACACGTAAACTAACCATGCTCATTTTATGGTACGAACAGACACGTAAACTAACAAAGCCAGTTGTAGGAGTGGTTTACACCACTCAATAACAAAGCCAGTTGTAGGAGTGGTTTACACCACTCAAAAATGCATATATATTTTTTTTTAAATCACACCCGTGTGAAGTGAGGGGGTGCTCTACTGCTCTTATCATCATGACGTACAGCACTATATGACATCATCAGACACTTGTCCATTCGTTGTCAATGAGAATTTAATGTTTGTGTAGACAAGGTTTGTGAACATACACTGACACCAAGCTAGACAGGAACGCCCAAAAACAGCACATCCGGTTTTAGCGTGGGGTAAGACTTTTCTATGGCTGCCAATGCAACTTGGTCCAATCCTTAATCACATACGGACAAACATCTATGCCGATGCTATCTAACTTGCGGAGGTAGCGTGCCTTGTCCACGGGCAACAGATCTTTCAACGTATGGCATTGCAAATACGTTTGATAATCGCTACTCTGCACAATATTGTTTTGAAAATGCCGCAAATTGCATTGCAGTGAAAAACTGTTACTTTTCAGGATTCTAATGAATAAATAGCAAAAGCAGCAGATCTTCAATCTCAATTATGGTTCGTGGATCTGCGTCTTTTGATGCTTTTGTGTATAGTATCAGTGACATAGAGTCTGTGGGGGCCGGGGGGGCAGGGCCCCCATGAGGAATTGTTTGTGCCGCATCAAGTCGTGCCCGTTCGCGCAATTCTCGTCTTGCATTGACTTTGTATGTAATCGCGCCGCTCTAACCATCCAAGTCTGGCACCTTAACACGTCTGTTTTCCTCACTGTCCGGGGTGGGGGGTGGTGGGGGGTGGACCGCGTTGCCTGTCCCTTGTACACATGCAGATCAGGCATTGGCCCCCATGAGGATTATGAAAACTATTCGTCCCTGTATAGTATGATCATGTTTAGGCCAGGGTGTTAATTTAGGGAAAAGACAACACAAACATTTAGAACATGGAGATAAGAACTGTCGGATGAACGGCCAGGCAATAACTTAAAGGGCGGTGCGCTACAGTGTTGAGTGTGGGGGGAGGGGAACCTAATCTTGCAAGCCGCTGAACAGATCTTTGCCTAAAGTGTTGTTCACTTCACACACACACACACACACACACACACACACACACACACACACTGGCAGTGGGCCAAGAAGCACCTCCACTCTGTCCTAGCTCCCTCCCCACGCTGTGTCCTAGCTCCCTCCCCACGCTGTGTCCTAGCTCCCTCCCCACGCTGTGTCCTAGCTCCCTCCCCACGCCGTGTCCTATAGCTCCTTCTCCACTCCTGTGTTCTAGCTCCCTCTCCACTCTGTCCTAGCTCCCTCCCCACGCCGTGTCCTATAGCTCCTTCTCCACTCCTGTGTCCTAGCTCCTTCTCCACTCCTGTGTTCTAGCTCCCTCTCCACTCTGTCCTAGCTCCTTCTCCACTCTGTGTCCTAGCTCCTTCTCCACTCCTGTGTTCTAGCTCCCTCTCCACTCTGTCCTAGCTCCTTGTCCACTCTGTCCTAGCTCGCTCTCCACTCTGTGTCCTAGCTCCCTCCTCACTCCTGTGTCCTAGCTCCCTCTCCACTCTGTCCTAGCTCCCTCTCCACTCTGTGTCCTAGCTCCCTCCTCACTCCTGTGTCCTAGCTTCCTCTCCACTCTGTCCTAGCTCCCTCCTCACTCCTGTGTCCTAGCTCCTTCTCCACTCTGTGTCCTAGCTCCTTCTCCACTCTGTGTCCTAGCTCCCTCTCCACTCTGTCCTAGCTCCTTCTCCACTCTGTGTCCTAGCTCCTTCTCCACTCTGTGTCCTAGCTCCTTCTCCACTCTGTGTCCTAGCTCCCTCTCCACTCTGTGTCCTAGCTCCTTCTCCACTCTGTGTCCTAGCTCCTTCTCCACTCTGTGTCCTAGCTCCTTCTCCACTCTGTCCTAGCTCCTTCTCCACTCTGTGTCCTAGCTCCCTCTCCACTCTGTCCTAGCTCCCTCTCCACTCTGTCCTAGCTCCCTCCTCACTCCTGTGTCCTAGCTCCTTCTCCACTCTGTGTCCTAGCTCCTTCTCCACTCCTGTGTTCTAGCTCCTTCCCCACTCCTGTGTCCTAGCTCCCTCTCCACTCTGTCCTAGCTCCCTCCTCACTCCTGTGTCCTAGCTCCCTCTCCACTCTGTCCTAGCTCCTTCTCCACTCTGTGTCCTAGCTCCTTCTCCACTCTGTCCTAGCTCCTTCTCCACTCCTGTGTCCTAGCTCCCTCTCCACTCTGTCCTAGCTCCCTCCTCACTCCTGTGTCCTAGCTCCCTCTCCACTCTGTCCTAGCTCCCTCCTCACTCCTGTGTCCTAGCTCCTTCTCCACTCCTGTGTTCTAGCTCCTTCTCCACTCTGTGTCCTAGCTCCTTCCCCACTCCTGTGTCCTAGCTCCCTCCTCACTCCTGTGTCCTAGCTCCTTCTCCACTCTGTGTCCTAGCTCCTTCTCCACTCTGTGTCCTAGCTCCTTCCCCACTCCTGTGTCCTAGCTCCCTCTCCACTCTGTCCTAGCTCCTTCTCCACTCTGTGTCCTAGCTCCCTCTCCACTCTGTCCTAGCTCCCTCTCTGCTCAGGTGCATGCTTTTGGTTAGACATACCATTGGTCCAATGCTATGTCTAACCACAGTATGCCTTAGACTACTCAGTCCTGTCATAGTGTTGTTGTTAAGATGGATAGGGCTGAGGGGACGAAGCACACCTAAACCTAACCCCAACCCTCTCTCGACCCCCAGCACACTCGGACCAATGTTCCGTCGGATCAATGGTCCGTCGGATCATAGTATGCCTCCCCACCCAAACATATCTCTCTGTTTTTTGAGTGGTGTAAACCACTCCTACAACTGGCTTTGTTAGTCTGTCTGTCTGTGCTCAAAAAATGAGCACGGTTGCTATGGTCACCCAGTTCACACGGGTGTGATTTCTTTACGTCAGACATTACGTCAGACCACAGCTGATCAGGCTATATAAGACCTTACACCACTCAGATCACATGGGTGTGATTTTTTTTACTAACAACCGTTTCGGTGGCCACCTTTTCACCTAAAACTGGAGTATGAATAGGCCTAACGCTGAGAGTGCACATATGGATCCATAGGGGGCGCTGTGGCCTAATATGAGAGTGCACATATGGATCCATAGGGGGCGCTGTGGCCTAATATGAGAGTGCACATATGGATCCATAGGGGGCGCTGTGGCCTAATATGAGAGTGCACATATGGATCCATAGGGGGCGCTGTGGCCTAATATGAGAGTGCACATATGGATCCATAGGGGGCGCTGTGGCCTAATATGAGAGTGCACATATGGATCCATAGGGGGCGCTGTGGCCTAACGCTGAGAGTGCACATAGGGGGCGCTGTGGCCTAATATGAGAGTGCACATATGGATCCATAGGGGGCGCTGTGGCCTAATATGCAGAACAAACTGGGGGTCCTTGAATTGAAAAGAAATTACACCCGTGTGAAGTGAGGGGCGCTAATATATTAAGGTCTAACTCATGTTGATTAGGTGATGTAATGGTGATGTAAAACAAACGGTGCCAACACAAACATTAAACGCCTTAACAATAAAGAGACAATATGACGTAATGAGCGCATTATGACGTCAATCTTCCCTTCATTGTCGATGGTGTTTACAAAACAAACATTGAACTAAAGACAAACATTAAACCTGTGGAAAAAAAGCTTGGGAATCACTGGTCTATTCTATGGACCTACTGTAAGTTAGTATGGCTGACAGCCTTTTGATTGTGCTTAAGCCTGATTGAGTTAACAATTACAGTTCCACTGTTTGTTTGTGAGTATGTTAATACAATACACAAACGTGTCGGTTCAGTGTTTCTCAACCAGTGGTCCAGGGACCACCAGTGGTCCTTGAGCGGGTTCCAGCTAGGTGGTCCTCAGCTAAATAATGGAGTTGGTAACCAAATGGACCCTTATAGATCTTTAACTCATGAGTGTAAAAATGCTCTCTCAAGAGTTAAATTATTGTTAATCTATTTGTCTGCATTAGTACATTTACAAGATTACAAAGGGTTATATCATTTACAATTACAACAAACCGAGAGGCT
Source organism: Electrona antarctica (assembly GCF_951216825.1). Classification (NCBI taxonomy): domain Eukaryota; kingdom Metazoa; phylum Chordata; class Actinopteri; order Myctophiformes; family Myctophidae; genus Electrona; species Electrona antarctica. The sequence continues at coordinate 3,908,388 of NC_136799.1, read as the reverse complement.
AAATCCCATCAAATGGTGGTCCGTGGCTCAAATGCAGAATAAACTAGAAAAGAAGTGCCCCTCTGGGCACAGGTCTCCAACAGGCCAGGTCAGGTTGTGGCCTCCTGGTGGCACTATAACAGGCCAGGTCAGGTTGTGGCCTCCTGGTGGCGCTATAACAGGCCAGGTCAGGTTGTGGCCTCCTGGTGGCGCTATAATAGGCCAATGTGAAAAGGGTGCCATTTGTTCTTACACCATTGATGGCAATTGGATGATCATCCAAAAATGTGTTTTGCAAAAATCCACCGGTTGGTGGCGCTATAACAGGCCAGGTCAGGTTGTGGCCTCCTGGTGGCGCTATAACAGGCCAGGTCAGGTTGTGGCCTCCTGGTGGCGCTATAACAGGCCAGGTCAGGTTGTGGCCTCCTGGTGGCGCTATAACAGGCCAGGTCAGGTTGTGGCCTCCTGGTGGCGCTATAACAGGCCAGGTCAGGTTGTGGCCTCCTGGTGGCGCTATAACAGGCCAATGTGAAAAGGGTGGGATATATTCCTCAGCCTAGTAGGAAAGTCTCTGAAAGGCTTTTTGTTTCAAAAGGGCCAATCCTGCAAACTTTGAAAGCCAATGTTAGCCAATTAGGATGAAATATGAAATATCGGACAGATCCATCTTGAACACATGACTATAGAGATGGTGTGTAACGATTTGCGGGATTCTTTGACAGAATCTGGAGGAGTAATATAAAAAAAAAATGTTTTTCAAAAGTCAGCCTCCTGGTGGCGCTATAACAGGCCGTTCTGGACATTTTGGAGCAGAGTTTCATCGTTGGCATCCAGGGAGTGTGTGTGCAAAATTTGGCATCGCCCGGGTTAACGGTGCCGGAGATTAGCTGTTCACAGACGGACGGACACACGGATGGACGGAGACAATAATGTTCCTTTTAATGTAAACCACTAACTCCCTGCTCTTCTCTCCTATTGAGAACTATCGATCCTGTAGTCTGGTGTGACACCTACTGGTTGCAGGCAGTACTGCCTGAAGGTTGACATTCTATTTAACTTCTGAGCAAGAATGTGTTCTCAGCTGTTAGATCAGTGAGTGTAGAGCTGGGGAACAAAGAGTTGATTTCCCCCCACAGCACTACACAGGGAACTGTGCTGTTGAATTGGGTATTGCATATGATATAATCTCTGCTGTTGTATACTGGCATGGCTAGACTAATGCATGTAGCAGAGTGTTGTATACTGGCATGGCCAGCTACTAATGCATGTAGCAGAGTGTTGTATGCTGGCATGGCCAGACTAATGCATGTAGCAGAATGTTGTATGCTGGCATGGCCAGACTAATGCATGTAGCAGAGTGTTGTATGCTGGCATGGCCAGACTAATGCATGTAGCAGAATGTTGTATGCTGGCATGGCCAGACTAATGCATGTAGCAGAGTGTTGTATACTGGCATGGCCAGACTAATGCATGTAGCAGAGTGTTGTATACTGGCATGGCCAGACTAATGCATGTAGCAGAGTGTTGTATACTGGCATGGCCAGACTAATACATGTAGCAGAGTGTTGTATACTGGCATGGCCAGACTAATGCATGTAGCAGAATGTTGTATACTGGCATGGCCAGACTAATGCATGTAGCAGAGTGTTGTATGCTGGCATGGCCAGACTAATGCATATGTAGCAGAGTGGCTCAAGTCAGCCTGATTGACCATTTGCAGACCGCAGCCATCTTGCCATCAGAGTTTGGAAGCACTCGTTTTCCGTAAAGCAACGTCCTGCTGCCTCCTGCATTGTGTGCAAATTCAAAACGGGTGGTACGCAGGGCCGGTGAGTGATATCTAACGAGCACTTCCAAACTGCAACACTTAGAAAACGTATCACCTGCAAGGACAGAAAGTAACTCATAACATCTACAGTGGACTTTTATGAAACAAACACTTTGACGATAGAAAGAGAATAATTCAATCTTTTTGTACAGCTGCAATGTCGGTGAGTTTGACGTTGTGTAATACAATCAGATAGGACGTTTCTGTTTGGATGAATGGGCTGCCAATGGGAAGTTGCACCTTGTTAGCACCTTGCCATTAACGTATATGGTAAGATGGCCACGGTCTGCATATGGTCCATGGCTTCAAAAGTCTAATATCTCCCCTGAGCCATAAGCAATGGGCTATAGGCTCTATGCACACAGAATACCTCTTCCTACTTCCAAGGCTGCTTCCATACTGCCTTCACAGGTGTTACAGATGATACTCATTAAAGGACCACTTCACCACTTTTCAACCTATCTTCATATAATAGGTCCTCACTAATAATCATGAAAAAATGGCGCATTTTTTTCTACTCGGTCTGTGTCTCATAGGAGGGCTGTGGGCAGTTCAGAAACCGTCTTCCAGTGACATCATCGATGGGGAATACAAGCTAATAGAAACTGCAGGCTTTCTAGTCCTGAAAAGTTGCAATGCGAAAATGGAAGCCATCGTTCTCACGATAATGAAAATCTAAACATTTTTGTAAAAACAATCTTGTTTAAAAATAAATCTGCCTAATGATGTCGTCACTGGAAGACGGTTTCTAAACTGCCCACAGCCCTCCTATGAGACACAGAATGAGTGGAAAAAAATCGTGCCATTTTATCATGATTATTAGTGAGGACCTATTATATGAAGATAGGTTGAAAAGTGGTGAAGTGGTCCTTTAAGGCTCCGTTCCATTTAGTGTGCAGTGGTTCTCAAACTATTTCATTTCAAGGACCCCCATAACTCTGAGAAAACACATTGTAAGCTCCTCTCAGAGTTACACACCCGTACAGGGCCTTTTGGACAGGACACTTTAGGCTCTATTTTCGTCCATGCTAAAGCCCTCATCCCTAAACTACTTTTCCTTTTTTGAGGGGCGCTAGCCCCTCCAATATACAGCTTTTGTCCACACCTGTCAGCAAGTGTAACGCCCGGGATTGGAACTCGGGTCTCCTGCGTGAAAGTCCAACATCTTAACCACTAGACCAAAGGGATATACGCCTGGACTGGGGGAGATATTAGACTATTGACATCAGGCAGAGGCTCTGAGCCACTCGCAAAACGGCTAACCAATCACATAAATTCAGTTGTTCATGAGACGATGTATAATGATAAGAGCGCCCCTCACTTCACACGTGTGATTTTTACTATTTAGATTTTTTTTTTTTAATAGTTCAAATTTCCAATCTACAAGTCATGTGTTCCTCTGTCAATTAAAATGCTTAATCAGACTTTGCTAAATGGCAGCAACCATAGCAGACTAGATGCACTTTATTCACTAGTTATCAAGGAAATGTGTGCAATATCTGTTTTATTATGTTTTTTGGCGTTTTTCTTTTCTTTTCTGTTGAATGTGTATGTATGCAGCTTGTGACTCTCCAAGACACATTTCTCCTGAGGCAGACAAATAAAGACAACCTTGAACCTTGAGCCCTCCAGCGGCGCCTCCAGTCATCTCCATCCTCCCTCATGGTTAGCTGGCCTTCCTCCTCTGCTGCATGGGAGCTCCCGGGGGTCAATGGCAGTGCCTTCCTCCTCTGCTGCATTGGGAGCTCCCGGGGGTCAATGGCAGTGCCTTCCTCCTCTGCTGCATGGGAGCTCCCGGGGGTCAATGGCAGTGCCTTCCTCCTCTGCTGCATGGGGAGCTCCCGGGGGTCAATGGCAGTGCCTTCCTCCTCTGCTGCATTGGGAGCTCCCGGGGGTCAATGGCAGTGCCTTCCTCCTCTGCTGCATTGGGAGCTCCCGGGGGTCAATGGCAGTGCCTTCCTCCTCTGCTGCATGGGAGCTCCCGGGGGTCAATGGCAGTGCCTTCCTCCTCTGCTGCATTGGGAGCTCCCGGGGGTCAATGGCAGTGCCTTCCTCCTCTGCTGCATGGGAGCTCCCGGGGGTCAATGGCAGTGCCTTCCTCCTCTGCTGCATTGGGAGCTCCCGCCGCCTCCCGGGGGTCAATGGCAGTGCCTTCCTCCTCTGCTGCATGGGAGCTCCCGGGGGTCAATGGCAGTGTCGGACCGGCCTCCTTCTCCCAGCTGCCATCTTCTCACTCAGCCTTGGTAGCCCCCCATACAGATGTTGTTAGTAACAATATTATATTGTTGACTTTTAAAGCTCTTCACGGCCTATAGCACCACAATACATATCTGACCTCCTGGAACCACAACACATGTAGCCTCGGAAACCTAGACGTTTTTATTTCCAGGGAGGAAAAAAAAGTCTGGGTCCGAGTCCACTTCAATTCGGCATAGAGTAGCACAAACATCGCTGACTCTCTGCTGATTTCTGATCGTCTGCACCTTTGTTAAATTGACACACACGCACACATGTACACACACACACTCCTCTCTCTGTCGCTCTAAGTAATTAGTCTCATGTCGCGCAGCTGCGCAGTACTCCGGCGGATCCTGCCGGGAGCTGCCATAAAAAGCATAGGTGAGTTCCAGGCTACAACACATGTGCCTGTCCGTTGCCTGAGGTCCTCTAAGTCAGGGGTTCTCAACGTTTTTGGCCGGGGACCCCCGGAAATGCTTTGGCAATGTCTCGGGACCCCCGCCCCGCCCCCTCCCGACCCCCAATATAAATTGACTGCTACAATAACCTTAAACCATTTTGGGCGGGAACCCCTTTTGGTGTTTTAAGCATTGTTTTAATTTAGCTATTGAAAAATAGCAGATCTACAAGCTCATAGCACGCCACCGAGTGGCGTGCTACGAGCTTGTAGGTCTGCTATTTTTGAAAAATCGTGAAAATATATTTTTTTGTTTTTTTTGTTTTTTTTAAATAATTTGGGGACCCCCTAAAATAATTTGGCGACCCCCCGAGGGGTCGCGACCCACGGGTTGAGAACCCCTGCTTTAAGTCAGTGCTTCCCAAATGTTCTCATGTCAATGACCCCCAAATTGACACCAATTAGCCCACAGACCACCATTAGAAAATATATATATATATATATATATATATATATATATATATATATATATATATATATATATATATAAATATATGCCCATAAGAGAAGATCTTTACGGCTCTAGCAGTGATTCTCAACCCGTTTAATTTCAAGGACCCCCAGTTTGACATGCATTAGTCTACAGACCCCCATTTAATGGCATTTCTATCTCTGGGACTGGGACCCCCAATTTATATTGTAAAATCAATGTTAATTTAGTGTACAAATTTGTACACTCAGAGTTACAGACCCATTAGGGTCCATTTGGTTCCTATTAACCTAGTTAAGACCTGTATATGCCCGTCGGCCACCGGCCTACTTGAGGTTGAGAACGATGCAACGAGCCTAATACCCGTTAGGCTGTCTGTCTCACATGGAGATATCTGTCTGTCTGCCTAGTGGTTAAGACTTAACCAATTGATTACTTAACCGTTAAATAATCAATTTGCAGGTGTGGGGTTGCCATGGCAATCAATTGGCTGAGGCAGAGGCTGGAAACTGCACAGGTGAGGGGACTTTGGCTCATTAGGCCCACTGGCAGAGCCTGACCAGAGCCTTTTGTGGTGGTTCTGGAGAACCGTGGGTCCGACCGACTCGATACCGGGCACTTCACTCCCTGTGGGGGTGTGGAACGTGTGTGTCGAATTTGAAGTCGGTGGGCCAAACGGTTCTCGAGTTCATGTGCATTACAGCCACACACACACACGGTTTCCGCGGTTATTTTTAGGGGTGCCAGGTAGACTCCTGTCTACCAGAGAAAAGAATATTCTCCTTTATTGAGTGGTGTAAACCACTCCTACAACTGGCTTTGTTAGTTTACGTGTCTGTCCGTACCAAAAAATCACACCCGTGTGAACTGAGTGGTGTAAGGTTTTATATAGACTGATCAGCTGTGGTCTGGCGTAATGTCTGACGTAATGAAATCACACCCGTGTGAACTGAGTGGTGTAAGGTCTTATATAGACTGATCAGCTGTGGTCTGGCGTAATGTCTGACGTAATGAAATCACACCCGTGTGAACTGGGTGACCATAGCAACCGTGCTCATTTTTTGAGACACTAAACTAACAAAGCCAGTTGTAGGAGTGGTTTACACCACTCAAAAAATGAGCATGGTTGCTATGGTCACCCAGTTCACATTTCATTACGTCAGACATTACGTCAGACCACAGCTGATCAGTCTATATAAGACCTTACACCACTCAGTTCACACGGGTGTGATTTTTATGAGTTCTTCCTCATCTGGGTTAACCACTGGTGAAACCGACACAGGACTTAGGCTACATATTAAAATGCAAAACCCTTTTACACCAAGAAATAAAACACCACAAACACTTTGTCAACTCAGTTTCAACCCACATAAACAACTCAGTTCATCACCGGAATTATCAAACAAAACAGTTCAAATGTTTGAAAAATAAAAACAAATGTATGTCAAAAAACTCCAAGGACCGATCACCATGACAGCATTTCATTTGTAATTCACAGGTTCAATCCCTTTACAACCAACTAGCCTACCAAGTTCGTCAAACAAATGCCAGCGTACCACGGGCCGTGCCAGGTAAGAATTCAATTGTTCCAGATCCACGCCAAAATGACGCGATTAAACGGGATCGAATGTCAGTATGAGTCCGTCTAACAGAGTAGATCGGCTCTTAATTTACAAGGTCCCAAAACAACAAAACAATAAACAAAACAAGCGCTTGGAAATAATAACAAGAGAAGGGAATGCCACTGCACCGCTCCGTGACAGCTGACAGGAACAGAAACATGATCAGGATGCGGGTCCGTTGTGGAAGGGTTGCAGTTCACTTTAACACGCCCGAGTCTACGCCACTTTTACGGACTAAACATATCAACCAACGCGGAGAATCGAGGGGCTAACTTCCTCGTTCACACAGGGCCAAGTCCAACGCTGAACGTCTTTCTCTCCGACTGTCTGTCCGTCTCCACACGGCGCAATCAACGGGACATTTTAAGATAGGCGGTTCCCAGGGGTGAGAGTGACAGGTGTCATGAATGAACAGACGGTTCGGGGACCATTTCGGACTGTCACAACACGCAGACAGAGACGTGGCGCATTTATAGTAGGATTTAGCTCGGGTGGGACCCCCTGGAACTCCCTCAAGGACCCCTAGGGGTCCCTGGACCCCACTTTGGGAACCACTGCTGACTGCTCTAATTTAGCCCTATACTAGAGGTCCCTATAAGACCAATCTGGTTACCAAGGGTGACGGCTAGGGCCTTATGCAGCCAGTGGCCCCCTCTGGAACTCCCTCAAGGACCCCACTTTGGGAACCACTGCTCTAATTTAGCCCTACTAGAGGTCCCTATAACACCAATCTGGTGACCAATGACAGCTAGGGCCTTATGCAGCCAGTGGCCCCCTCTGGAACAGACTCCCACTGGACCTCAGGTTTGCTACTGTAGCTGTAGTTCCCTCACAATTAAAACAAAACAAAATAAAAGACCCATTTCTACAGAGAGGCCTTTTTTTTAACCCCCAGAAGTTGACCCCTTTATTCCCCCTCATTATATTTTTGGCTGTAATTGGCTGTAATTGTTGCGATGATGGTTTTATTTTATATTGTTAAGCACTTTGTAACATTGTTTAAAAAGGTGCTATATAAATAAAGTTTATTATTATTATAACAACATATTCATTCTGGTTGATGTTTAGTACTACACAGTACTGCATTCTGGTCAGGGACTGTAGAAATAAGTTTCACGATCAATATTTCAATACACCAATGTGTTGATACAAAAACAGAAAGTGTACTTCATAGTTATACCTTTCCATACTTCTTCATTTCTTATGCGTGTTCTTATAATGGCCACTTATTATACGGCTTCTATCACAGCTCCTTGGAAGATAATTACACGTCATCACAACAAAAAGTATCGATTGCCATGGTAGTGTGTGTGTCTGCTATGAATTTAGAAGTGCGACCTGCACCCCACCGTCACAGCAGCAGAAGATCAGTGTGTGCATCGGCCTGCTCTGTTCTGCTGTATGGTTCTGAGAGCGGTCACGACAGACACTAGGAGAATAGAAGTGTTCCACAACAGATGCCTCAGACGTATGTCAGATATATTTGATCAAACAATGAACTGTACAAACAAACAGGACGCCTGAGATGGCTATAGGACATGTACTGAGGATGGAGCAGGACTGCATCACAAAGGTGGCCTTAAGATGGACACCACCAGGCAAAAGAAAACCTGGGAGGCCCAAAACCACCTGGCGCAGAACTGTGAGGAGCTGGAACAGATCAACCTGTCCTGGGGAGAGGCCATGCTGCCAGGGATCAGATGCAATGGAGAGCGCTCATTGAAGCCTTAAGTCCCATAGGGGACGAAGAGGAGTAAGGTAAGGTAAGTAAGGCATCGGCCTGCAGTAGATTGTTGTGGCGTTATTATCTTGCATAGATTTAGGCTGTTCTGGAGTCCAGCATGGTATTTATCTTACGTACATTTAAGGCTGTTCTGTAGTCCAGCAAGAGCAATAAGTGCCCTGACACTCCAGAGTTGATTTTAGAGGTTTGAGTGGATTTTGAAATGATTGGTTATTTTTTTTTAGTTTGGTTCATCAGGGCTCGTCGTTATTGGACTCTTATGTTTACACTGTGACCAGTGGTGGACAACGTATTAAGACATTTTATTTTTGAAGGGCGCTATAGGAAACAAGACAGCAAGCTCTTTCTTCGGTGCTATCCTTTTGGACCATTTGTGCTTGACTGTGTCAGTCACAGAGCGGTGTCAGTCACAGAGCGGTGTCACAGAGCGGTGTCAGTCACAGAGCGGTGTCACAGAGCGGTGTCACAGAGCGGTGTCAGTCACAGAGCGGTGTCACAGAGCGGTGTCAGTCACAGAGCGGTGTCACAGAGCGGTGTCACAGAGCGGTGTCAGTCACAGAGCGGTGTCACAGAGCGGTGTCACAGAGCGGTGTCAGTCACAGAGCGGTGTCACAGAGCGGTGTCAGTCACAGAGCGGTGTCAGTCACAGAGCGGTGTCAGTCACAGAGCGGTGTCACAGAGCGGTGTCAGTCACAGAGCGGTGTCACAGAGCGGTGTCAGTCACAGAGCGGTGTCACAGAGCGGTATCAGTCACAGAGCGGTGTCACAGAGCGGTGTCACAGAGCGGTGTCACAGAGCGGTGTCAGTCACAGAGCGGTGTCACAGAGCGGTGTCACAGAGCGGTGTCAGTCACAGAGCGGTGTCACAGAGCGGTGTCACAGAGCGGTGTCACAGAGCGGTGTCAGTCACAGAGCGGTGTCACAGAGAGGTGTCACAGAGCGATGTCAGTCACAGAGCGGTGTCACAGAGCGGTGTCAGTCACAGAGCGGTGTCACAGAGCGGTGTCACAGAGCGGTGTCAGTCACAGAGCGATGTCAGTCACAGAGCGGTGTCACAGAGCGGTGTCACAGAGCGGTGTCACAGAGCGGTGTCAGTCACAGAGCGGTGTCAGTCACAGAGCGGTGTCACAGAGCGGTGTCACAGAGCGGTGTCAGTCACAGAGCGGTGTCACAGAGCGGTGTCACAGAGCGGTGTCAGTCACAGAGCACAAAGTCAGTGGAAAATGAAAAGTAAAAAAACAAATGGATCAGGAGGCAGGGCTTGCACATTTCCTTTGCAGATTGGATTCAGGCAAGGACAAAAGAAAAGGCAAACACTCAGAAACCAAACAATGCAAATGAATGGAGAGGAAAGGTGTCAACCTCTCTGACTCCATGGCAGCATTCAGTCCCACTGTGCTGTTTCCCTTATATATCTGCAGACTCCACCCGTCCATGAGAATCACAGACAAGTTGACACAACATAAACCACGGTACAGTATTTCAAGAGCGAGAGATCACAGTAAACATCCACCCTAAACCTCCTTCTTCCACACTGGGAGGAAAACAGCATCGGAAAAGATTGATGGGATGCATGTACACGTCAGTGCAGAGAGAAAGAGAGACTTTTGACTTTTAAAAAAAAAGCTTTATTTCCAACCTTAAAAACAACAACTTTGTTCTCACACTTCTTTTCACTAAAATATTAAAACATTATGAAACAAGGGCATTTTACCCGAATATAAAACTAAAACCTCATCCTCGACTGAACAGATAACATAAACATAATTATTTATAACACCATTGTTGCACAAAAGTGTGCAGGCTTTTCATCTCTTGTGATGATATCTAAAGTCTATCCATACCCTTGCCCTGACCAGTAAGATGAAAACACTGACCTGCGTCACTTCTTTTCCCCATCTTGTTCCTTCTGGTCAAATATATCGCCATCTTTGCTTCACCTAAAAAGGAAATTCAGAAATTGCCACTTTGTCACGTTGTTTCTCCTGTAACCTGCTCCGAGTATAAAAACAACTTTAGACCATTTCTCTTAAAACAATAAAAACAAACTTTCTATCATGTCAAATAAGGGACCATGCAGTCCCGTCACATTCCAAAAAACAATGAGAAATAGTCTCCACCTCTCTGCAGAAGGGACTCTCATTTGAAACAGTTCTTTGACACCATTGAATGAACTGCCACGGCCTCATGGAGAATCCTCCACTGCAAGTCCCCAGGTCTGTTTCTTTGAGGGGAGTTATAAAACAACAAGGCTCTCCACCCTGGTTTGCTTTCATCAGTCTTATCAAAATACCTTCTCCACACTGTATCATCTTTACCATTTAGTTTCCCTCTCTTAAGAGCTATAACAGAGCACATGTAACAACCCCTTTCCATTTACTGTGTATAAACTATAAATCAACACTTTGAACCTCTTTCTCATCTAGTAAAAGGTTCTGAACAGCCCTTCAGATCAGGAAAAAAGCTTTAACTGCGGTAAAGGGTCCTCTTCGTCAGGGGTTTCCTCTCCCTCACTGTAGTGTAGATCCTCAAAAGATCTAAATCCTTCTCAGACAGTCTCTCTGCCCATCGCTTAAGATGTACCCCACGTAGCGGACTGACCTACCCAAGATGTACTCCACGTAGCGGACTGACCTACCCAAGATGTACCCCACGTAGCGGACTGACCTACCCAAGATGTACTCCACGTAGAGGACTGACCTACCCAAGATGTACTCCACGTAGCGGACTGACCTACCCAAGATGTACTCCACGTAGCGGACTGACCTACCCAAGATGTACTCCACGTAGCGGACTGACCTACCCAAGATGTACTCCACGTAGCGGACTGACCTACCCAAGATGTACTCCACGTAGCGGACTGACCTACCCAAGATGTACCCCACGTAGCGGACTGACCTACAGCTACGGCGTAGGCATTTTTTTTAAAACTCGGCCCAGCAACATTCACTAACTTCCCCAAAGTCACCATCCCTGCGGTGCAGACTGTGTGAGTGAGGCTATAGGTGTTGTACTATCCTGAATGTCCACTAGGGTTTCTGTAGGTGTTGTACTATCCTGAATGTCCATCCTATTAGGCTTTCTGTAGGTGTTGTACTATCCTGAATGTCCACTAGGGTTTCTGTAGGTGTTGTACTATCCTGAATGTCCACTAGGGTTTCTGTAGGTGTTGTACTATCCTGAATGTCCACTAGGGTTTCTGTAGGTGTTGTACTATCCTGAATGTCCACTAGGGTTTCTGTAGGTGTTGTACTATCCTGAATGTCCATCCTATTAGGCTTTCTGTAGGTGTTGTACTATCCTGAATGTCCACTAGGCTTTCTGTAGGTGTTGTACAACACCTACAGAAGCCTTTGTGTTGGCACCGTTTGTTTTACACATCACCATTACATCACCTAATCAACATTCACTTCACACATTTTTTTAAACGCATCTTCCTCCATATATAATAATAATACCTGATAATCATGTTTTAGGGTGGAAATTAATCACGGCAGTCCATCTTTAAGATCTAACCCTGAGCAGACTGCTCCACAGTCCACAGGGTGAAAGGTCACGTCGTAGCTGGTCCACAGGGTGAAAGGTCACGTCGTAGCTGGTCCACAGGGTGAAAGGTCACGTCATAGATGGTCCACAGGGTGAAAGGTCACATCGTAGCTGGTCCACAGGGTGAAAGGTCACGTCGTAGCTGGTCCACAGGGTGAAAGGTCACATCGTAGATGGTCCACAGGGTGAAAGGTCACGTCGTAGCTGGTCCACAGGGTGAAAGGTCACGTCGTAGATGGCCTCCTCGCTTTTCTCCCGGTGCGCCGTTACTTCCTGAACGCATGTCTTAGGCCTCGATCACACCTAAAAAACATTTGTCTTGTCCGTGTCTTATGTCTTGTCCGTGTTTAATGGCCGCCCCCCCAATGCATTTCCAATGGAAGTCACATGGTTTGGCCAAACATTTTTGTTTGATGCGGGGGAGGGGGGCAGAACACAGCCATCAAACAAAAATGTTTGGTCAAACCATGTGACTTCTATTGGAAATGCATTGGGGCGGCCATTAAACACGGACAAGACACAAGACACGGACAAGACAGTCGTCTCAATAGTGTGATTGAGGCCTTCCTGTCCTCCATGTTACATAGGAGCACCGAGCAGCAGGCCTGTGGGGGGCGACAGAGACACAGGAGCACCGAGCAGCAGGCCTGTGGGGGGCGACAGAGACACAGGAGGACCGAGCAGCAGGCCTGTGGGGGGCGACAGAGACACAGGAGGACCGAGCAGCAGGCCTGTGGGGGGCGACAGAGACACAGGAGCACCGAGCAGCAGGCCTGTGGGGGGCGACAGAGACACAGGAGCACCGAGCAGCAGGCCTGTGGGGGGCGACAGAGACACAGGAGCACCGAGCAGCAGGCCTGTGGGGGGCGACAGAGACACAGGAGCACCGAGCAGCAGGCCTGTGGGGGGCGACAGAGAGCAGCAGGCCTGTGGGGGGCGACAGAGAGCAGCAGGCCTGTGGGGGGCGACAGAGACAAAGACATTACACCTTAACACAGTGGTTCCCAAAGTGGGGTCAGGGGACCCCCAGGGGTCCTTGAGGCAGTCCAAAGTGGGGTCCGGGGACCCCCAGGGGTCCTTCAGGCAGTCCAAAGTGGGGTCCGGGGACCCCCAGGGGTCCTTGAGGCAGTCCCATCTAAATGATAGTTTGTAACCAAATGGACCCTTATGGGTCTGTAACTCTGGAACAAATGTACACTCTCAGAGTTAAATTAATAAAGCAATAAGCCACGAGAGGTCTCAGGTTACCAGGTATTTTACAATGGCTGAGAGGCGTAGTTAGACTGAACTGTGTAGAAAAACATGGTGCTATTTTATCATGATCATCAGCAAGGACCAATTATATGAAGATAGGTTGAAAAGTGGTGAAGTGGTCCTTTAAGCATTTAGCAGACGTTCTTTTATCAAGAGCGACCTACAATAATAAGAAAAGGAAACACACACACATAGGATGCAGAGACAGTGTTAGTGCCTCAAGAAACTATAGGATCAACAATGTATTATTAGAAACTATAGGATCCATGAACAATGTAATAACCATCTGTACATTTGAAACTATAGCATACCAGGTACCAGGTAAATAAACTATAGCATACCAGGTACCAGGTAAATAAACTATAGCATACCAGGTACCAGGCAAATAAACTATAGCATACCAGGTACCAGGTAAATAAACTATAGCATACCAGGTACCAGGTAAATAAACTATAGCATACCAGGTACCAGGTAAATAAACTATAGCATACCAGGTACCAGGTAAATAAACTATAGCATACCAGGTACCAGGTAAATATACTATAGCATACCAGGTACCAGGTAAATAAACTATAGCATACCAGGTACCAGGTAAATAAACTATAGCATACCAGGTACCAGGTAAATAAACTATAGCATACCAGGTACCAGGTAAATAAACTATAGCATACCAGGTACCAGGTAAATAAACTATAGCATACCAGGTACCAGGTAAATAAACTATAGCATACCAGGTACCAGGTAAATAAACTATAGCATACCAGGTATCAGGTAAATAAACTATAGCATACCAGGTACCAGGTAAATAAAATATAGCATACCAGGTACCAGGTAAATAAACTATAGCATACCAGGTACCAGGTAAATAAACTATAGCATACCAGGTACCAGGTAAATAAACTATAGCATACCAGGTACCAGGTAAATAAACTATAGCATACCAGGTACCAGGTAAATAAACTATAGCATACCAGGTACCAGGTAAATAAACAATGAACATCCACTTGTCCACAAACATACAGTCACTCAAATAGTAACACAGTGTTTACACTGCATTTAGTCTCTCTGATCTGATCCTGTGGTCCCGTAGGACACCTACTGGTTGATAAGAGGTACTGCCTGGAAGGCCAAATTCAATATCTCCCCTGCTGAGGCTTCCACTCGACAGAGATGATATGAAATCATTCTTTCAAAGACCTTTTTGGTGCTTTTCTGACTTTATTGATAAGAGAGGGGGGGGGGGGGGGGGGGGGATGATGTCAAATGGAATACAAGCACCTTAACCCATTTTGACCTGAGATCAGATTATAAAAATGTTTTCTACATCCTGACAGTTTTCTGAAAAAGCTATGTTTCTATGTCAGTCGTTCTTCGATTTTTCAAAAAATAGCAGACCTACAAGCTCGTAGCGCGCGCTTGTAGATCTGCTATTTTTCAATAGCTAAAGCATAACATAATGCTAACACCAAAAGGGGTTCCCGCCAAAAATGGGTTAATGAATTAAAATCATTGCGTGTACACTGTTTATACCCTACCTACACTGTTTACAGCAAATGACTTCGGTACATAGAAATACTGTTATGCCTATATAAACAGAGGAACTAACTTTAATTCAATTACATTTGAATAAATTGCTGCTACTTGTCGCAAATGCAAATGCAAAAACATTGAAATGCTGCTGTCAACTTTCAAAAGTGTAAAGCTAACGTCTCCTATATGGATGTATATTGTATAACTATCTCTGCCAGAAAATGCACAATCTTTTTATAGTTTCACAAGATATTACTCAAGTATTACTCAAAGTGTCAATGGAACACAGCTGTTTACACCTTTATTTTATTCCCATCTATATTCAATATTTATTTGTACATACTCTATCTCCATTGTCTTGTTCCACTTTTGCCACGTACGTTTTCTCATGCCAATAATGCTCCTTTGGATAGGCCTATCTCACAGCCCGCTTTCCACGCCCACTTCCGGTAGATAGTGGTGTCATTTAACATTAGCATTTACACGTTTTTTTCTCTGGAGAATCTAAGTACGTTTTCTAATGTAAAAATGTGACAGACCAATATTATTATGAAGCAAACAAGATGGTAAATCAGCTCGAACAGATAGAACAAACCTTACCTTGAGAAAACAAAAGTTGTAGACTTCTTAAATAACCTATGTTAACATGTAGTGTCTATGGAGTGACGTCACGCTATCACCACTAGCCCCGAAAGGGGGCGTAAAAAGGGGGCGGGGAAATTCTGTGAGATAGGCTTATTGTGAGAGAGAGAGGAATGACACACAGCAGAGGTCATCGGGATTCCAACCTGAAAGTGCTGTCAGGTTGCATTAGAGCTGGACCTGGATTAGATTAAACTCACTTTGCATTAGAGCTGGACCTGGATTAGATTAAACTCACTTTGCATTTAGAGCTGGACCTGGATTAGATTAAACTCACTGTCAGGTTGCATTAGAGCTGGACCTGGATTAGATTAAACTCACTTTGCATTAGAGCTGGACCTGGATTAGATTAAACTCACTTTGCATTTAGAGCTGGACCTGGATTAGATTAAACTCACTGTCAGGTTGCATTAGAGCTGGACCTGGATTAGATTAAACTCCCTTTGCATTAGAGCTGGACCTGGATTAGATTAAACTCACTTTGCCACTCCATTTGCTAGTCGATTTGACATTCACTTTATGCATGTGCATACCCTCTATTACTTCAATTCATCAACTAGGATTCTTCATTCACCGTGAAGGACCGTGAAGGACCATGAAGGACCGTGAAGGACCGTGGAGGACCGTGAAGGACCGTGAAGGAATGTGAAGGACCATGAAGGACCGTGAAGGACCATGAAGGACCGTGAAGGACCATGAAGGACCGTGAAGGACCGTGAAGGACCGTGAAGGACCATGAAGGACCGTGAAGGACCGTGAAGGACCGTGAAGGACCATGAAGGACCATGAAGGACCATGAAGGACCGTGAAGGACCATGAAGGACCGTGAAGGACCATGAAGGACCATGAAGGACCGTGAAGGACCGTGAAGGACCGTGAAGGACCATGAAGGACCGTGAAGGACCATGAAGGACCAAGGACCGTGAAGGACCATGAAGGACCGTGAAGGACCGTGAAGTGAAGGACCGTGAAGGACCGTGAAGGACCGTGAAGGACCGCGAAGGACCGTGAAGGACCGTGAAGGAATGTGAAGGACCATGAAGGACCGTGAAGGACCATGAAGGACAGTGAAGGACCGTGAAGGACCATGAAGGACCGTGAAGGAATGCAACACCGACAAAACTCTCTCTGTATTCAAGTGTTCACAGGCTGAGTTATTGATAGGGGGATACAGCGGTTCTGAAACGTTTTTAATTTCAACGTCGGTTATGCAATTAGGCCACAGGCTTTGAGAACTCTAGTTTAATGGGGGCCCAATCGATGACTGTCATTGTAATGCAAATGACAGAGAGATGTACTGTAGCTCTACTTAACTACTCTCAGCAATGTTGACCAAAGTTGGTAGATAAACTGACAGAGAGACCTACCTTTGAGTTGATGATTATTCTTTGTTTAAGTGTCATGCCTCCGAAGAAGCCCAGCCCATAATGGACTTACAGGAATGTTTGAGTGTTGAATGCTTAATGAACCACAATGGAAACAAGCCTGGCTATTTGTTGTATCCATTTGGAATGTTTTAACTCCTTCCATGTACCTTTACATCGTCAAACTATTCAATCAATGAATCAAAGATAAAACAGTGAAGTGGCCTAAAGCAAATCAAATCGGAGGTCCTTCAAATGAAAAAAATGTGGAGAATCAACCAAACTACACGGCCAAGCATGTGATTCCTCTGTGTTCTCAGACCAATAGATAATATTCACCTTCAGAGGGCTGTTAGGCCTGAAGTTAGGCCTCTTCTCTGGCAACCTCAGACAGAGAGCGTGCAGACCTGCTACACAAACAGTTAAACCAATCAATCCATCCATTAGGCTTGTTCAAGATAGCATTCTCTGTTGCTTTTATGTATTTCAAGGATACAGTACACCAAAGTGACCTGATGGAGGCAACAGATCTCCAGACGCCTCCCTTCCTAGGCCCTGCCACTCTCCCACTTTGTTAGGCTTTGTGCCAACTATGACATCACTGTGGCCTCTGTACTGACCTGCATGCTGGGTTTTAACAATGCACTGTTTACTAGTATGCTGTGTTAGTTTAACCAACACACTGTGTACTAAAATGCTGAGTTTACAACACGCCGCTTACTAGTATGATGGGTAACAGCTTAACTAGTACACAGACTGTTGAGTTAATATTGTTTCCTGTTAACTATGCCCGGTGTGAGATCTGGTCACTGTGAGGCACAAATCCATGAGGTCAGGTCAGGTCGTAGATCAAAGTGTGCTGACTGTCTGTCAATCAACAATTGATAGACAGTCAATGGAGCTGATGATGGGCTGAGAAACTAAACAGAACTCACTGCTGACAACACAGATACACGTGGTGTACCGAGAAGAGAACAGGTGTAGGCGTAAAATAAAATAATATTGTGAAACACAAAGACAGGTGTTTACAAGAAAGGAAAGGAACAGAACGGATACAATTTGCTTTATATTGAACCCACCAAACGGTGCAGGCAGTAGTCAGCTGATATGTCAACAGTTGAGAACCTTGAAGTTGAAACAAATGTTGCCGACAACGCCACAGATTTATGCGATGATGCATTTGTAACTAATGATGTGCCATATGTATGTCATGAATCATGATTTGTACCATGATGAACAAATGTCACCAAAGGTAATATCACAAGTGTATGTGAGCCGAGGATGTGTTTGTAACAAAACATGTTGAGATAAACACCAGGAAGGAAGGATAACAATGTTTTTGAGGACATGAAAGATGAGGGACAAAAATGTGTTTCTAACAGGTGTGTTTGATTGTGGTAAAGGCTTTGCTCAAACTTTATTTGTTTCCTTGCCCCCTCCCCTCCCACGCCCCCTCCCCTCCCCTCCCCCTCCCACGCCTCTTCTTCCCTTTCTTCTTTTCCTTGTAAAAATCTGAACTATGCACAAAAACAAATTTACTTGTAAAACTGTGATGTGACAATAAAGCTGTAGATGTCACACTAAAACTTGTGACAGTGATTTGTCAAAGACGGTGGACACCTCATTCCATGGACATAAAACGTTAATTTTAGCCGGGAATGCCATTATGGAATAGCCTGACACTCAGCCTGAATTTTCATTTCGTTTCACTCCATTATTCAGTCTGAAAGCCCTCCCTACTACCGCCGTTTCTGAGATGGGCGTTGACAAAGAGGCAGTCTTCGGCGATTGGTTCACCCTTAACCAATCACAATAGTAGCAAAGCAGATGACAAGGCTCCGACCGCAGCAGGCTGAACTTAGCCGTGGTTGAGGGCATGTCAGCGGGGGGGGACAGAGCTAAATGGCCGGGGCATGGGCGAAATTGCGATTATGCAACAGTTACCAAAAAAAAAAACACGTCAACTCAATGTCATTGTAACTAACATTTTCGAGCGAAAAAATAATTTTTTGAATGAGACTTTCACCCAGTATGAAGCTAAATGTGACACCAAAAGAGTAGCATAAGTTGCTATGCTACTGGCGCAGCCATGTTTGTTTGTGTCTGGACGGCGCTGTTGTTTTGACGTCATCGAGTTGAAACGACGCTGATTCGTCGGTCAGATTTCCAACCGAGTCTCAGACCTCCTTCGAGAGCGTCACCAGACCCTGAATCGCCTGAATATATTTTTTTAATGGGCGTGGCTAGCGATTCAGGGGCTGGAGCCAGGCTAATTATGGAATCTAAAACAAAGACATCTGTGGTCTGGAAGATGGTTCTCTCTACTGGTACAACACAGTGAAGGACATGCATGCTGCTGAAAACAGCAGGAAATGTTTCCAAAGTCGATCCAGCCACATTCTACTGGCTAGATAAGGACTGTGCTGTCACTGTGACACAAGGTCTCAGATAGTCTGGCAGCAGAGGCCCAGGTAGAACCAAACACAACCATGTTCTTTCTTATCTTTAGGGTCTCCCATATATGAAATGGATTGTTGTGAAGTTTGATTTGGGGCAAAATTTGTTTTTTTTGGCTATTCTTTAGTTTACACCTACCCCAATCTCTGAAAAAGGCAAATCCAAATAGGGCAAAGGTGACAAAGAAAGCCTATAACTTGAGAATGCTCACTCGTATCTTCATAAGATTAGCTGAGGTATGAACCAGGTGTCTACCCTACGTCACTAAACAGTCAGATTGTAATTTACCTAAAGAAATACTTATAGAGAGATGACTTCCGCACACCCGGTAGGTTTGGAGCAGGTGCGATGATGACGAGGCATATACAATGTGAAAGGAGGGACACCCGCACACTGCCACTTGCTGGGTTCAGAGCATTTTATTAAAGCAACGCTTCCTCAGGCTTAATTCAAGAATGGGCTGACATTGTCACTAAATACATTTCAGAAAGTCTAAACAACCAATCAAAATGCATGCAATTATCTCAACAGTTAACAGCTGTGAAAAACCTTGTCACGTGACTTAAGGTGCAGTGTTTCTGTGAACATTCCTCATATACCATTGTCAATAGCAGAAAACAATAATTCCCGGGAAAAAAAGAAATATACATAAATGTCATGCCAAATAACATACAAGGAAGACATAGTTAGATAAGCAAATAAATGTCAAATGTAAGATCCTACTCTGTAAGAGTGGAAAAGAATAAAAAAATAAAAAAAAACATAGCACCTGAAGTGCCTATAATACCGGCTGGTCAAGAAGTTCAGATCAACAGCTTCTATAGCATAACATTTAATAATAGTTCATCATTAAGCCCTTTAGGGTGTAAGGTTTGTAGAGTGTGGATCCAGTAGGCCTCATGTTGTTTTAACAGGGTATCGTGGTTACCACCTCTTCTTGGAAGTTTGACTTGTTCTATACCAACAAAGCGAAAAGTGGAGATGTCATGTTTAAGATCATTGAAATGCACTGCAACAGGGTATTCACGGTCATTTCTTCTGATCGAACTCTTATGTTCACTCATTCTCTGTTTTAACTGTCTAGTAGTTTTGCCTACAGTATGTATGCTAAACCACAGGGACACACACAAACAGATCCCCTTCTCCTTAATGAAGTTGACCTTTTCCTGGTGTAATTGTCCTTCAAACTGTGTGCACTCGTCCAATGTGTGACTGCTCCTGTTGCAGTATAAACACACGTGTTGATGAATGGAGGAATGTGTATCCCTCTCCATCCCCCCAGACTTTACTTCTCCTTCCATTAACACTGCATTTGCAGAATAGGTGCCTCCTCTGTGCTCCTTCAGACCCTTCATCCGGCCTGGAGGAGCTGCACCTCTGTTGGAAGAGGCGAATGGCGTGTCCTGGATGTTGCCAAACAATGGATCGGAAACAATTCTGACCTGCTTTTCAATAAATTGAACGAGATCACTAAACATGGCCCTATGACCTCGTCGCTCCTGTAGGTCACAGGCAGTGCTTCTCCATTTTTCTCTTAACTTATATGGCAACTTTAAAACAATGTTCCTCATGTTACATGGCATGTCCAATTCTCTCATATGCGTGATCTGCTCTGTTGCATTACAGCACCCACGTAGAAAGAGGGAAAATGCTTGCAATGCCTTGACAGCTTCACTTTTGATGGGTTCCCAACTGAAAGCTTTCTCCATATATGCAGAAGTGATTTTTTGTTCATTTCCAAAGTGCTCTTTCAAAAGACCTTTTGCTCTTAGATATCCTTGTTGAGGAGGCAGATGCTGACAGCTATGCACTCCTTTGGCTGACGTGCAAGCAGTCACACCATTTTCAAAAGCTTGCATGAAAGCAAAATATTCAAGAGGGTCACCATCAAACACAGGAATGTGTCTCACTGGAAGAGCAGATGAGAGATTCTGTTGAACTAATAAAGAGGTTATTTCATTCTGTTTTTGCATTATTTTGACAATGTCATTCTGACTGTGATCATTCTGGCTGTTATCATACAGCACTGGGGCTTGAGAAACAATGTCATTCTGACTGATCATTCTGGCTGTTATCATACAGCACTGGGGCTTGAGAAACAAGCACTGTGGCCTGAGAAACATGCCCTGGCATCGGCTCTGCGAGTGTCTTTGTGCTGATGTAGTAGAAACCCTGGGTAACATTTGAGTGTCATCATAAGCTGGAATTGTTCCTTGAACCTGGGAATAGACAGTTTGTGAATTTGTAATTTGCATGTTGGGTCTTTCTTTGGGCCGGACAACCTGTGGGAGGAGCTGCAGAGTCAGTTACAGTCATATTATCAACCTTTGCAGGATCATAAACAGTTGCATTAGGATTGAGCAGCCTCATGAAGCCACCTTTTCACATCCTCCTCAAATTCACAGTAGTAGTAAGTAGCCTTGCCGAGCCATGAGGACCATAGGGCAGGAGCCTATCTCCTGTTTCTGTAGCGTGAGGCAGCTTGATGTACAAGTACACCCCCTGGACATGACGCTAGTATGTCGCAGGGACTTACCCCCAATCCAACCCTTGATGCCGAGTGTCAAGTAGGGAGGCATTGGGTCCCATTTTTAGAGTCTTTGGTATGACCCGGCCGGGGATTGAACCCCAACCTCCCAGTCTCAGGAGGTTGGGGTCACTCTAACCACAAGGCCACTGAGATGGTCAAATTCACAGTACTTTCTCTTTTTTCGTTCAAACCATTCCTTTTGCTCATTAACCTCCTCCTCAGTCAGAGGCAACCTCAAAAATGCATCATACGCATGGCTCATTTCATCAAAGCATGTTTTCACAGTGTTCATTTCAGATTGCATTTTTGTGACATTCTCAGTAGAATTCATAAGCCCTCTGACTTTATCAATGCACTGGCCAGTGCGTGTGCTTTTTGTCTTCAGTGTTTTGAGACGGTAGTTGTGCACCATTGCTCACAGACTCCATGACATCTGACATATTTGCAATTTCCCCTTTTTAGCACAATAAAGTGCAGTGCAGAATGTAAACTTCAAAGTGCAGCAGCGCTGTTGACAGTTCACAGTAATGTCGGTTCAGGTGCAAAAATAGCAAAGCAATTGCCCAAATTAAATAAAGGCAGTGCAAAAAAGGCGTTTGTGTCACTAATAAAAGTCCGGCAGTGACAAAACATCAATCATAATAACGGACGGCAATGCAGAAAACTTGTCACCAATAAAAGTCAGACAGTGACAAAACATTACAAATAAAACAATGGACGGTAGTGCAGCAAATGTCAGCAACGTGTCACCAATAAAAGGTAGCAGTGAGTGACACACGAAAATAAAATAAAAAAGACTGTGTGCAGGGTGGGTGCAGCCAGGGCATCCTTCCAAAGTGTGACCGTGGTGTAATACCAACTTGTGCCAAACGGGGGCGAGTGACACTTGTGAGTAACTTGTAGCACCTATAAGGCACTATAGCAAAATCTGAACTAGTTATTGTGTAGGTTCGACTGCTGGAGCTATGGGGAGTGCTTAAATGAGACTAAGATACAAGGAGGTTAAATGTTAAATGATTGCCGGCAGTTATATTGAAAAACAATAAACAAACATACAAAATGGAAAACAAAAAAATTGGTACCAACTCTTAAATAGCAATAATTGCTTGGCCACTTTCAATTCTCACAGTTCACTGTCTTTCTATTTTGGGTGCACCCTTCTAACTTGAATCCTCAGTTATCTCCTTTAAACCGTCAACTCAAGTTGTTTCTTTCCAGTTCAATCAAATGATCAAAATAGGACAATAAAATATTCAAATATCCACCCTTTACAATAAGTAATAATTGACCACTCAGTCACTGTTCTCCCAATGATGAACAAGGGAAGGTAAGTATGCAAAATCAGTATACGTGTTATGGTTCAGAGTTCCAGGATAAACCATCCAGGTATGTATCAGTATGTGTCAAAGTTCCATATGGATTCCAAAACTGTAAGTATCAGAGTTCCAATTCCAGGGGAATGTGTGTGCATGCGTGTGCGCGAAGGGGAATTGGGATTACTGCAGCTGAGAGTGGGGGAGTCTGCAGATTACACCTACCACACCGTAGAGTGCAGTAGTCTGTCCAGTGGTCACCAGCGTATGGGGGAACACTCGCTGTCGATCAACCTCTAGATCCTGGTGGGAAGCTCGCCATCTATTGGAATGGTCAACTGGAAAACGATCCAATCCAACAAAAAACCTGACCTGTCATCAGACAGTGTCAGAGAAATCTAATCAGTATCAAAGTATCAACTGTATGTTGTCTAGAAAGTTTTTAACCATGAAATATGCATTACATGAACTTTTTTAAATGAAAACAAATGAAATACTGTATGCAACAATCTGTGCATTTTTAACCTTTGTACATACTTTCTTTCAACATGTATTTTAAACAAAAACATCTTGACATGTCATGAACATCAGTACACACTTGTATAAAGTGCATCATGAAATGGATTACATCCATTTAGTAAACAAACAAACTTATTGTATTACACTAAGTGTTCACTTGCAAAATGCAAAAATAACAACAATATCCCTTCATTGAAAATAAATGAACTGTCTCACCGATTATGTGTGAAACAGGCTGGGCACAAACAATGCAATGGCTGCCCCAGTGAATCCACAATGGTTTCTAGAAATAAACAACACCACTCATCAAAAACCAAAGTAACTTTAACTCATAAGATGTGGTGAGTTACCTTGCTTCGCTGTGGTTTGTACTCATAAAACTCTTCTAGAATCACACTTTTCCTCTCTCTGTTCTGTGCTCTTCTCATGTGCTGTGCACTGCTGTTTGGCTTTTTTTCTGTCTCTAACCTCAACAGCTGAACTGACTCAGTTCAATTGGGCTTGATTAGTGCAGCACTGCAGGTAGAAGATAATCACTGCTTCAACAGGTTGCTGTGTGGCTGGAACAGCATATCAGCCAGGCCTAAACTGACTGCTGATTGGTGGAACCTGTCACTCTGTCTCTGATATTTAGTGATTTTTAGATAGTTTAACAAATATCTGCACCACTCAGTGGTTAGGTTTTAGACAGGGTCACTAAACATAGTAACTTTAGATTTAGTTCTTAGGCAAAAGCACACATATAAGGCAACTGTAGCTTGTCTCTATATGTTAGGGTTATACTGTAATCCACTAAATCATGTGTGTTACATCGGACTGTACCACTGTCGCAGTATTGCTTGCTCTGGGTGGGATCTCTGTCGGTTTTCTGCTCTATAATTATGTAAAGTGTCTTGAGACAACTTTGTTGTGATTTGACACTTTAATAAAAATTGAATTCGATTCAATTGAATTGATGCTGGTATGGTATTATTCCTATATAACCTGCAGATGTAAATGTCACTGAGGGCTGCATGCAGGAAGGCTCTGCATCCAGTGATCTTCTGGGCAGACTTCACCACCCGCTGCATCCAGTGATCTTCTGGGCAGACTTCACCACCCGCTGCATCCAGTGATCTTCTGGGCAGACTTCACCACCCGATGCATCCAGTGATCTTCTGGGCAGACTTCACCACCCGATGCATCCAGTGATCTTCTGGGCAGACTTCACCACCCGCTGCATCCGTGATCTTCTGGGCAGACTTCACCACCCGCTGCATCCAGTGATCTTCTGGGCAGACTTCACCACCCGCTGCATCCAGTGATCTTCTGGGCAGACTTCACCACCCGCTGCATCCAGTGATCTTCTGGGCAGACTTCACCACCCGCTGCATGCAGAGCCTTCCTGTCTGCCTCAGAGCAGCTTCCACGCCACACGGTGATGCAGGATGTTATAGGATCCAGTCTCCACCGCACGGGTGCAGTACTTAGTTTAGACAGTTTTTGGTTTAGACTAGTCATTGGTTAGACCAGTCATTAGTCCTACAATTACAACCTATCTCAAACCCTCACCCTAAACCTAACCTCCCACGGGGCAGCACATCTAAACCTAACCTTAACCCACGTCTAACCAATGACTATAGTCTAAACTAAGTATGCACCCCACACCGCACACACCTTGAGGTGAGGACAGGGGTATACCCAGCCCCGCCCGCTTCAGTCTCCTCAGACAGTACACACGCTGGTGGGCCTTCTTCATTAAGGAGGCCGAGGTGAGCTTCCGTGTCAGGTTGTTGGCACTCCCATGGTATTTGAACCTGGGGACCACCGTACCTCCACAGCATCTCCACCGATGTATGCATGACTGAGGGCACTGCCTGGAATGTTATCCGGCCCTGCAGCCTAGTGGTGCTTGACTCCCTGCAGAGACCTCAGTCACAGTTACACTGGGGAGCAGCTCACCAGCATAGAAGGTGTTGAGAGAGAGCGTTGGGTCAGTCAGGGATGGATCCCCGGGGCATTCAGCATCTCTCTCGCTGTGGTCTGTAATAGTCTGCAATGTAATGTGTCTGGATTGTTTTGAGCATATATAGGATGATGTGTATCCCCTCAGTCAGGTTCCTTATAGCTTCTCTGAGATCAAGTGCATGACCTAAAAGCAGAGTCCTGCACTTTCAAGAGTGAGCGGACCTTATTCACTCGGATCCCCATATAGGTGCCCACAAAGTAGCAGATACTCTTCCTGGGGTCCACTGACTCCACACCAGACATAACAATACATATATAGGCCTATACTGTCTTGCAAACAAAAAAATAAAAAATAAAATGAATAAACATTCAAGACAATAAAAGTTAATTGAATTACAAGTCAGTTAATAAATATTATAATGGGTAATTGATCAAATGTCTTTTAAGGAGTTTCTTAAAACTATAGCAGGACTTCCCCTCCCTCTGCTCTGTTAACATGATGGGTAACCTGTTCAAGTGTCAAATTAAATTGAACTAAACTCTCAGGGCATCTCTGTCTGTCTGTCTGTCTGTCTGTCTGTCTGTCTGTCTGTCTTTCTGTCTGTCTGTCTGTCTGTAGGAGCCTATAGGAGGCGGCGCTGTCCATGGTGCTGAACCATATAGGATGTGTGTGTGTGTGTGTGTGTGTGTGTGTGTGTGTGTGTGTGTGTGTGTGTGTGTGTGTGTGTGTGTGTGTGTGTGTATTAAAACCTTACTGTTGTTTTTTTAATTCAATGGGTTATGCATAAATCATGTCAATTTTATTTTCATGGACAAGTCAACATAATATAAAGCACCGAAACATTTGACCATTAATTGGCGATACAGGAATGTCAAATATTTCATGGAGCCAATTCCATTCAAAGGGCTTTATTGGCATGAGAAAACATATACGTTTACATTAATTGCCAAAGCAAATGTAGCTTATATTTGTGTTCTGTTCTTTGGAGTCAAAGAACCTGCATGTACTGAACAGTGGAGTCACACTTGAGGCCTCAATTGCTCTACCTTCATTGCCACACACACACACACACACACACACACACACACACACACACAATTCCATAGTGCATTACATTCACGATTCATGCACAGAGGAAACCATGCATGCAAGGCACCAACCTGCACATATAGGGAGCAATTAGGGGTTCAGTGTCTTGCTCAAGGACACTTCGACCTTGCTGTTTCTATATATGCGCCGGCATGCATGCGGCCACTCTACCCCTGAACCACCATCCGCCCACGGGCAGATGGAACGATGCAAAATATACGCGTTGTGAACTTGTTGTGAGTTGATTTGGAGAGAGAGTGTGCGCGCAGGTGCACGGACAGCTTGACCGCCCTGATTCATTGCGTCATCAAGGAGGCCATGGCATGTATAAACCAGTGGCTTCCTGCATGCGAGCAGAATCATTTCGTCTCCCAGCTCCATCAGACTAGTTAGTTCAGTCTCCGCTGCATGGTGGAAAACTTCTGGGAACTCACATCAGCGCAGAGAGAGAGAGAGAGAGAGAGAGAGAGAGAGAGAGAGCGGACATATCCAGCCAAGACGGGGCGTCTATAATGTAAGTAGC